>NW_010304295.1:0-38035 GCF_000700745.2 Antrostomus carolinensis | reverse complement strand
CGCGGGGAGGGTGAGGGTGCGTGTGGATGCGTGATCCTCCGTGCGAGCTGCAGCCGCAGCATCCAGAAACTCATCTCAACTGGAATTTAAGTGGGAAAAAAAAAATAATAATAAAAAGTGGCATCTTTCTGCTGCTTTTCAAAGCCTTTTTAAAAAAAATCCCACTGTGGATGAGTACGTTTTAAATGCTTTATCAAGTTTTATGCTTTTTAAGGTGCTTTTCTGATCAGAAATACTCCAGTGGTAACTCAAGAAACTGTAGCTGACGGTAATGATCTTTCAATTTTTTAAAAATATAGCTGTGTCAGAATGCTCCTATATGCTGCATTTTTATTAAAAGTTTCTATTTTTACAGAGTGGGATTTTGTTTTCCAAGAGAGCATATTTTAAATTCTATGATGTAATTTTGAATTTGATATTTTGTTTAGAACCATGACTTACTGTTTAGAGGAAAAAAATGAATTGTCTGGGCATTCAAAAGTTAATCTTGAGATTTTTCAAGGCAGTAACTTGGTTTCTGAGGCTCCTTACACATCTGAAATACGTGCATAAGGACAAAGTTTTTCTCAGCAAGTTATGTCAGATTTAATTGCTGGCTTTTCAGCACCCTGTTAGTGCCTGCAGTGTGCTAGGTGTTACCATTAAATTTTCAAATGCAAAATATGTCATGATGATGTTACAGTTTGCCAAAGAAATGATCTTACTGAATGTAAAGGAAGGGTAATAAATAAGTGATATGTACTTTGTACATACACTTAAAACCAACCCCATATTTATTATAAATGATTGCTCCTTACTGTAACTGCCGTTGTGTAGTTCGTTAAATGTTGATTCCAGAGGAAAACTGCTTTCTTAGGAAAAAGTGTAGTGGGATTACAGAGAAATTAAGAAATGCCACTGAAAGATTAGTGTCTGCCATAGTCACAGATTGACACCTCTGTAAATCTTATCTGGTGTGAGGGGCTTGTACTATTGCTTCTCAGTCGTGATATCTACATGGCTTTCAATGAATAATAGCAAAATTGCTAGTGGATTTTGTGAAGTCTGGGTTGGTTTTTTTTTTGATTCATAGTTGGCAGTGGAATTTGTATTTTTGTTCAGGGAGTAAAGAAGGATTTTGTTTTCGGTAATTACTAGGTTTGTTTAGTGCAGAATACTCGAAGTTCCTGAACAAGGAGTTCAAGTTCCTTAATTAAATAAAATATGTATTTAAAGACAAATGCATGTGTTATGGAATCAAATATTTTATTCAGATTTTACCATTTTTTGAGAAGTGTAAAATTAAGAATGCATTATGACTTATGAATTAATCTGATAATGTCCATGATGAGTAAAGATTTTGTAATATTTCTGAGTTTAAATCAAAATCCCTTGTCTCCGAGAAGACTGAGACATATATTCATATTCTCAGTATAAGATCTGGAAGGCTAGTAATGGTGATTTTTCCAATGCATGTATATGAATGCTCTTTTTATCACTGTAAACCAATTAAATTGGTACATTGTTTTCTTTAAATGATGCACATCTTTATTTAATTCAATCAGTCTTAATAGGGAAAGTTACACACAGAAATCAAAGCCCAAGTATATATCGCAGTACCCTCAGCAATATATATTTGTGGTTTTGCTGCTTGAGTAAGTTACCATTTTAAACTTAGAATGTTGACTGTCACGATATATCGTATTAAGCTGAAGGACCTGGAGTATTTAAAGATAGCTAGATCAGTATTAAGTCTTTTGTAGCTGTAAATTCTGAGAAAATTTGTTTCTCCTGGTATAGAAAACCAGAGAAATCCAAGTCTCAGGGGAAACATTAATGCCCCACTTAAGCAGTGTTAGCCTTTCATAAGCAGCAAATCTCATTTCTCTCTGGGGAGTCCCGCCTGGAACGTAAGATAACCTACACTTACCCTTGCTTTATTCAGCGACTCCATAAAACTCTACAGCTGTAGCTGACAGCAGAATATTTAAATGATTTGAACAGTGTAAATGCCTGACGTTCATTTAAATAACTGAAGAATTCAATCACTTGAATGCCAATGATTGTTCCTATGTGAGTTTACATTTCAAAAAAGACAGCCCGTCTGAATCCCTGTGAGAGCATTAAATTGCTATCTAATTAGTAGTGCAAAATTACATATATTTAAAAGATAATTAAAGGTTTGAAGGCTGTTGAATAACTGGTTGTACATATAAATGAATCACTGAAAATTTGTTAGCAATATGTGAAGCTTTCTTTTATTCTTTGCTTTCAGCTTTGAAGTTAGGTATAACTGAGCTCACGGGTTTAAGTCTGGTAGTACTAAGATAAAGGCAGATGTTTTTAATTATTTCTACTCAAATGCCAAATAATTATAAGCAGCTGCCAGTTTTACATAATCCCAAATGATAAGGTCCTCAGAAGAGAAAAAAAAATCCTAAATAGAGGGGTTGTTTTTTTCAGAGGAGTGAATCACATACATGTTGCATTGCTAATCAACTGCAATCCACCTGAAAATGTGAGCTCAGCTGATGCACTCTTTGGCCAGCCTGTAGGTGTGTGACTTAAAGATGTTTATTATATTTAATTTTACCTCAACCTGTATATTTCCGTATTTTGTTTCATCAGTTTAAACATTACTGCACAATTTGTAATGCAAACACACGTTATGAGTGTAAGTAGACAGAATAATTTAAATACACATGGCATGAGAATTATTGTCTTCTATTACTTTGCTAGAGGGTTCTTCTGTGTATGTGGTATATCTAATTTTTCCTACTTTTTCTCTGCCTGGAAACTTAGAATTTTATTATTCTCTTTTTCCTAGCAAATGACATCGCTCCTGTTGTCAGCTTTTCTCTGCAATAATTCTGCAAATTTTATAGTGTGGCAGTTTGTCACTGCCATCTGGCATGAAAAATCAGTCCAAAATAACGGTTTTTTACTGCCAACCTTAACCTAGGAACTTCTGGATTAACGTCTTAAATAATAGCATTATCATGAAAGCCTCTTTTTGGAAAGGAAAGTTGTTCTTCCTATTTCCCGAAGAAAATAAAGATGTTGTCTTTTTAATATCAAAATTAGAACCTTTGTATAGAAGGTAACTTTGGTTTTGACTGGACACCTTACGTTCTACAAATTCAAGATTGAGTGCAGATCAATAAAAGATCATTTGAGGCTGCAAACTAGATGCAAATAATGAAATAAAAGTATAACAAAAGACATATCAGGATCATATGAGCAGGGGAAAAAATCCAAATGAAATAAAGGGCTTAAAAACCAAGCAGTGGTGATGTACATTGAGATAGATGCTGCTTCACCTGTATCCCCAGGCAGAATGTTTTGGAACTATATACTGCGTGGTGAATGAAGGCTTAGTCACTGTGGGTGATATTCTATAAACAGGTGAAGCAGTGAAGGGTATTTTTCACTACCGTTGTTGTTTTTTGGGTTTTTTTCAAATGTCAGAGTATGAATCAACCTGTTGAAGTGATATTTGCCCCTGTCTAGTCATGACCTTCCACTGTATCTTCCATTATTTTGTCATCGTCCTGTAGTATTTAAACTCTAAGCATCTTATGATAGTGGTATTATTTATTACTGGACTAATGTTGAAGGACTTACTATAAATATATTTAGAAGAATTTACAATTTGGAGTTATTACAATCCTTGCTGAAAAGTAGGAAGGAAGTATCCCCCTCCTGTTCCTTTCTGTGCACATATACATAGCAGGGTGGCATGGCTCTTTTTGGAGAAGTGCCTCACTCAGGGGTATACCTCCCTTTGCAGCCAGGAAAGGCAGCAGCAATATACTCCTACCTTATTATATGCAAAGAGCAAAGAAGACACACTTGAAGGACTAATGACAGAAACAGATGATTCTGCTCCTAATGGTGGCATAAAATGAGCTTTCCCCTGGCACAGTCACCTCAATAAGGAGTAGAGTTGCTCAGCAGCCATTTGTGCTAGGATGGATACCTGGTGAAGGTCTCAGTGTTAGTTGTTGCATTGACCATGTAGAGGCAGATTCCATGTAGTTTCCATTCAAACAGCTGCAGTCTTTGCATTACATCAGTCAGAGCTACACTAGACAATAAATAAGTGGTAACATCAGTGTCCAGAATCTTAGAGAAGGGAGGTAGCCGAATCCCTGGCTAGACCAGGGAATTGTAGTAATGACAATGTATTCAGTCTACGTCTATTCATTTAAAACTATATGGAAAAGAGTGGAATTTTAGTTAATGATGATTTTCCTCTGGTATTTGTTCATTCAACCTTTCCTATCAAACTCTGTAGACAAGAATAACTTTACAGGATGGCTTCCTGTAAGTTAAAGTTATAAATGCAACTGTATTGTGTCTTTAATGGTGTAAAATTCAATCTCAGCAAAACATGTTTGTATATATTCAAGTTTGACTCCTCTAAACAAACAAAACAAAAAAATTTCATATCCTGTATAGGTTAATACATTATCCTAATTTTGAAGTACTAATCCAAATCCATGAAACTTAATTGATTGATGCTATGTTTTAAAATTGGAGGAGTTTTTTAGTTCCTGATCCCTTACTTTTGTACATAGAATAGTAGTTTGGCAAGGAAAATCTTTCAATTGAAATTGTTTTACCTCCCTAGTTTTTGATTGTTGTTTAGTAGATACTTTCTTGCTATAGTGTTTTCTCATAGATGATTCCACAAGTGTGGCTAAATTTGCTAAAATCTGTTGACGCTTCTAAGGCTGCTATCACAGCAACTTACTCTCTCCTACCTCCCCATTATCCAGATGGAGCACGTCTGAGAAATTCCAATCACCTTAGACCCAAGGCTTGCAGCTGTTAAGATGTAGCTTGCTCTCTCTGTGATCAGATTGCTACACTCTGACTTTATAAACATGTGGCAGGTCATATTCAATGCAGATGGTTTGGGACAGCTTGTGTTTAAAAAAAAAAAAAAAAAAATCAAAGCAAGGATTTTAATAATGGCACATGTAAATGGTTGTATACGGGGTGGTGAAAAAATCTGATTCAGTCTTTAAACAGTACACGTCACATGTTGTTTGAATCATCCAGTGCTACAAGAGTTTGGCCAAGCCTCAAATAAAAGATACTGAGTAAGATAAACCTCATTCTGATTACCAAACAAAATCATTTACTGTGTTCTTTCCACAAACAAAAATAATGTTGGAGCTATCATATAGTTTTGAGCAGACTTGTTTGTATTGTAGTCCAGATATTTAAAAACTTTCAGTATCCCCCACCCCCACCCCAATTAGAAGTTAACTACTATATAGCATCAGCACATTTCATAATAGTCAAAGTAGATTAACAGCACACAGTTTAAATCTAGCTCTTTTCCCATGCATTTAAATCAGAGTAATTTGGTTGGGCTCCTAGTTTCTATCTTTCCCAGTTGGTCCCTTAATAATTTGTTTCAGTGCTTTATAGTAATCTTGCAGATGGGTTTGACTTCAGCCTTCAGTCAGTATTTTATACTTCACCCAGGAGTATCAGAGATAAAAAGTTAGATCAGGTTTGCTACCAGAGAAAAAGATATAGATATATGCCATTTTTACTGGTGAGTTGATTCTATGTCCATAAGTAACTTTTACTACGAAATCAGTTAAGTAATAAAACTAGAAAGAAGCTAGAGAAGAATGGCCAATTGAACAGTGCCATTCTGAAATATATTTTATCTACTTGCATTTATGTTTTAGGCTCTGGTTACGTAAACATAAATATATGTAAATTTACTGCTGGGAATAAAGTAGTATTTTCATGAAAATTAGATTTGTAAGCAAAGTTACCCAAATGTACAAACAATTGCTATTTTTTGGTGTCCTGTCCTTGCTGAAAGTTGGTTTTTGTTTTATCTGCTATCCTTCTCTGAACTGTAACATAAATCTACTCTTTACTTACTGAATACCTGTTTCAGCAACTAAACAGTAGCACCTCAAGTGTAAGGGCTGAATGAGGGCTTAGGCATCTCAATACTTTACTAGTTCCTGTTCTGAATGTGTTTAAGAACTACACTTTCTGTTCTTTTGAGTGCATATAGAGCCTAACCCTTGCTTGAGCATTGAGATTTTGGCTTTGTTTCTGCTTATCTGAATTTTTAAGGCATGAATGGTTCCAATTCTGGCTTTGCTGCAGAACTTTGAATGTTTTATCCAGTCCTTCATTTGATTGCTTTTGGATTTTGTTTTCACTCTTTCGAGTGCAAGGTGTAGAATCTATATGATTAAAATAAATACAAACCCTGTAATCAATATGATGCAAATGGTTGGCCTTATGTTTGAAACCTACTTCTGCTGTCAGCCACCCAATTTAAACTCCTATTGTCATAAGTAAGGATTTGCACATGTGTCTGAGAATGCAGTATAGCCCAGAAGCTCTTCAACATCTGTGAATAAGGATGTAATTAAGCATTGGAATCAGTACAGGAGCTGTTTGCTCTACTGAAATGATCCCAGCTAACTTCCATCTAACACTTTTCAGCTCTCAGTATTTCAGAGCTTGACTGTAACCATTTCTATACTAGAATGACTAAATTAGACCAGAGATTTGCTTGGTTAATTGCTGCAGCCACAGAGAGTAGACATAGTTACTCTGTGTAAAGATTAAAGATAATATTGATATAGCTGCAGCCATAATGAAAGGCTTGTAAAATGTAGCTACAAAAATCAAGCCCTGGTAATGAACTGGATGCTATCCTCTCATATTTTATTCTTGTGAGATTTAACTGCGTTGGCTGCAAATTTTGTACTTCAGTATTTTGTGTATAGTTATCTCTTTGGCTATCAGAGCTGTCATGTAGCAAGAATTAGTCATAGCACTGAGCTGCTTGAATTCACAGTCTAGTGTATAAGCATGTGCTGAAAGCAGAAATTCTTTACATCTCTCTACCCATCTGTCAAATAGCATTAGCCCAGAAGTAGATAACCTTGTTGTTATAAGAATGGTGGCTTCTAGCAATGGGGCAAGAAAAGCACATGAACATATTCTTCAATTGTATCTGCATGAATTCTCAGAACTTAGTCTAAGATTTACACCAGTAGAGTTGCTAGGATTTTTTGTTTTTCAAAAGAAGAATGAGAATTGATTCAGGATTTTATCCTACATAGTTTACCAAAAGAATAACTTGTAGAAATAATTGGAGTATCCAAGTTGTCATGATCAAACATTAAGGGGGCTCAGTGAAGCCTGTGCTAGAACAAACTTTACAGTGCTACTAGTATCTCAAAATGTCTATGATTATGACCCAGTCAATATTTTTAAAAGTTTGCTGTTCTTCAGGAAGATTTTGTCATGCCTGTTTTTAAATACTGTGGTCTCCAAAAGCACCTCTGGGATTCATATCAGAATCTTCTAATTTAGAGAGGAAAAAGTCAGGATGGGAATAACTTATTAATGCTCAGAGAGAAGATTTTTTTCTTTGGCCTCTCTAGTCTCTGTAATCTGCAGTAAGTGCTTGAAAGTTCCTGTACCACTGGCCCCAGTGATGAATTGGCTGTCTCAAGCACTGACAGGTTTGGTTTATGGTATAGTTGGTCCTGCCCTGAGGGAGGAGAATCAGCTATATATACTGCCTTACAGGTACATTTTCTATCCTTCTGTGATGCTATTGTTGGGGAGTCACAAAAGCAATTTGGGGATTTTTCCCACTACCCCGATGTCTGCTGTCATACTTCATAGAAAGACTTGTGGTTTTCCCTCCTGCTTATGTGCATCATAAAAGACCAGATTTCACATTATGCTGATCCTCTCCCAAATTTAATTTCTTTTTTTCAAATATATTGTCATAGCTTTTCTTAACCAGTTAGGTTCTTTATTCACAGATCTTCCTAAATACTTTTTCTTCTTCCACCGAGCAAGGATTTTGTTCTTACACTAGTAGGCTCTCTGATTTTGAATGTTCAGCAGAGGGCAGAATTTCCTACATTATAAACACCTCGATGTCAAATCAATTTGTCACTAGAATGTTTATTTTAAATGTGTGATTTATAGTGTAACACTGACTAGTGATAAAAAACTATAAATTATCATTATTTAGTGTATTACTTTTTCCCCCATAAAGTTGTAGATAAAATGTAGTATCAGCAAATGTTAACACCATACTTCCCAAGACTTGCATCTTATCTTGTTTAAAGAGAAATGTGTAAACATTTTGTTGATAAGATTATAGTAAACATAACTTCCTGTACAGCTGAAAGAGCTAGTTTGAGACATTTAACATAAACTACAAGATCGAGGTCTCATGTATTTTCCATATGGGGAGAAGAAGGTACAACTGCTGAGTTTGACTTCTTAGTGTGCCCATCAAGAAAAGCTTTGTATCCTGGCACAAGATCCTGCAAATAATCATCTGGGATGTAGGTTTTTAGTTCACAGACAAAATTTATGTAGCAATAGGGTGCACTTTGTATAAATTAAGCCACTTACTGTTATGTGTATTGCATACAGTCAGCATGCATCCAGCAAATTTTTAAAATCTTCTAATATAAAATCTTATGCAAATAAAACAGGATGTGCTAAATTTTTCACCTTTTTTATGCCAGTATGAAGAGGGGAAGAAACGAAGAAAACCCAACTATAGTAGTGTGGATCTTTCTGAGGTTGAGTGGGAAGACAGAGATGATGTGGTAAGTGATGTGTTTTAAAACCCTGTCGGAAGACATAGTTGCATCCCACTACTGTACCTGGAAACTGTTTCAGTAGTCATTAGAGAGGCCACTTGACTGCTCTCAGGAAGGGAAGGACAATAGCCCCTTTTATTTAATTCAGAATTTTATAACTGTTTTGTATTGATTCTTCCTGACATATGCATATACCACAAACACAGACTCTTTGTATCTTTGGTAAAACTCATCGTCCTTGCATTCTCCATACATCCCATTGTGTATATTTGCTGGATAGCAAATACAGTGCTAAGAAGGGAGTAGAATATCTCTTTAGGGCTGACCCAGACAACTGCTGAAACTCAGAAATGAAGGAATGAGTTTAACTTTTCTCCATGAGATCTCTCTTTCCTTAATGGAAATAATGCATGCTGTTTTCCTTAGTGTACAAAATCAAAAAACATCAAACGAATAAACAAAATTGGATTTTTTGACCTCTATTCAGAGCACAGATTCACTCCAAACTCCTAATTTCAGATGTATAGCTGCAGAAGCATGCGTTCTATCAGCTGTTGTGCACACAATCCTTTCTGTTAAATTCATTTTTCAGCGCTCCGTCTACTCTGTAGTTCACTCTTTATCTTACTCTTTCTTACCTTGCAGGCTTAGCCTTTTCTGCAGTACTGTATCAAAAGCTTTCCTTATGTCCATGGCTTAACCTTTGCCTGGTCTTTCTGTTACTTCCTCAATAAATCTGATTTGTTAGGCATGATTCGTTTTGTGTGAATCTGTGCTGACTGTCCTTAATTAAATCGTAACTTTCCAGGTGTTCTTCTTTCTGTCCTGTAATTTAGTTTTTCTCTTAAGTTCCCTACTGCCAAAGTCACAACTGCATGTCTGTATTTTTCATAGATGTCTCTTCAATCCCTTCTCAAATATCAGTACCATGTTAGCTTCTCTCAAGTCCCTCATACTTCTACCTTTTCAGAGGGGTTTTGAATATATCCACTGAAGGTTCCCATATTTACTTTGTCATGTCCTTCCGAAATCTGGGATGGATCACGTACAACTGCCCCTGGAGCCTTGTCAGTCTTCAGATGTACTAATTTCTTGATCCCTGTTCTGACATAAGTCTATATTTTCTTTCTCCCTTACAAAATATATATCTTGCATTCCTCCTGCTCTCCACCCCCTTTGTGAATAGTGAAACAGTTCATTTATGTTTTAGGCAATGTCTGTTTCATCAGGTGATAGATTGTCCTCATCCTCTCCTAGGAGGCCATCTTATTCGAAGTTTTGCGCTGGAGTGCACACTCTAGCTTTTTTGATATTTCTTGTATACTTTGTGCAGTTTTCAATGCATATACTATTTAAGACTTCTTCATTAGTTTTCATATACTGTAGCAGCGTTCTGCAATCTTGGCTATTGCATTGACTTAATATTTTATACCTTGCCTTTTATTTTTGATGACGTATTACTCAACCAGTTCCTCTGCAGATGACCTTTTAATATTTCCTCTCTCCTTTCGAGTGTTATTGCTGTAGTTAAGTACTGCTTAATGTTCGTGATATTTTTTTCTTATTGTTTATCTTCGGGTTTGTTGGGTTTTTTTTTATTTCTTCCAATACTTTCTCTGCTTAATTTTTACAGTTTTAATCCTCAAATGAGTGCCCAAAAAGTGTGTGTTATTTTTGTTGATCTTTTGTAATAGGCAGTTCCTTAATATTGTTAATTTTGAGTGAAAATGGTAAATATGTGTAGGAGACTTAAAACTTTGTGAAGTATCTCATAGACTGAGAGCTACGTGTGGCTCTGCTTCACCCAAGGCCTTGGATTTGATGTTCTTGAGTTTTTACAAGTTTGGGTAGTAAAGCATTGTTTATTCAACTGTAGAGGGAAAGAATGTATTCATATAGCTGCTTTTAATAACATAGACTACTACTGTTATATTTTTCTCCCATGAAACAATTACATGGAAGCTGATTAAGACATTTTCTTACTTTTTACCACTTTAATTTAATGGTTACATAGTTTTCCAAGAATATAGAATGATCTCATACAATAGCAGTGAAACTGGGCTGTTAGCAATTGATTGGGAAGATACTTAGTTGAAGGAGTAATAATGTGTATTACTTTGAGAAGGTGAATAAATGTTTCCTCTAGTCATCTAATAAGGAAAGGGGACAGAACTAAGGTTAGAATTTTTTTCACCATAAATAGAGTTGGTGTAAATATATATTCACCAGTTCATTTTCCAGGTTGACAGTACCTGCTATCTTGCTGTTATTGAATTTTATTAGAAATAGAAATCTTAGCATCAGCTTATTAAACTAACAGTGTCTTCCAGCATAGTTAGGGAATACAAAGACAAGAAGTTTCAATTTGGACAGAAACCTTTTCCTCATTAACTCACTTCTTTTCTTATAATTTCTAGCTGAATGAAATACTTTTTTCCAAATAATAAAGACTATGAATGAATGTTTTGGGGCTTGAAGCCAGCTGAGGCAGTACTTATTTTATGCATTTGAGGAGGGAGATGAAACTGCAGAAGAGCTGAGAAACCAGATTACAAAGCCAAGAAATGTAATCACAGCAAGAAGGAAAAAAAAAAAAAAAAAAAAAAAAGAAGAAAAGCAAAACTCTAAATCCCACATGCAGACTTGATCTTAAACACTACTGAGAGTTTGGAGGCCCTTTTAGTAAATCTATGACTTGCCTGAGGCTTGTGGGAGGAATGGGTCTTAGACAACTGCAGGCACCAATAGGAGAAAAATGAAAACCATGTTAAAGATAAATGGAACTGTTCTGTAAATGTTAGAAAGTAGATGGTTAATTAAGACCAGCTCTCCAAGTCCAAAACCACAAAACTTAAAATGGGAAAATATTTCCAGAATTGCCTATTATGTATTGTTAAAAAAAACCTGCAGTAAAATATATGCTTTATTTTACACATGCCTCCAGCTAAAAACTACCCTTTTACGCTCACTGACAGAAGATTAAGACTGTTAATTCAAATCTAGGTGCCCAAGAATTAAATTTAAAGAGCTTCAAAGTTTGCAGTTTTTGATAGGTCAACCACACTCAACTTGTTCATGAGAATAGAACCAGATATTTCACTGGCAAGTTTGGTCATTCTCTTTTCACTCCATACTAACTCAAAAAGCCTGCAGAGTGCATTGATATCACTATCTTCATAATATTTCTTTAAAATCTGACTGAATTGTCCATTCTGGCATGAGGTACTAGAGAACAGAAGATATTTATTCAGCAAAAATACAATGTCCAAAATTGTGTTCAGATAGATAAGCAATAGAAGAGACATAAAATGTTTATTTTGTCAATATTATTCTGCATTGTGAATACTCCTGAAGAGGGAGTGTGAATTAATTAGTGATAGTGGAATTTTCCTATTGTGATGAAAATTACAACTGAGAAAGATTTATAGGTGCTTCTTACTACAAAAAACCCCACAACTATAGCAATTTCACTTTATAATTGAAAATATCCTGAAACAACCACCTTCAACTTTCTGCATCTATGTCATTAATTAAAAATATAAGCAAAAGAAATCATTTCTTCCATTTGTAAATCTAAGAGCATTCAAATAAAATCCATATATGAATGGTATAACTGCTAAACAGTAACTTTCTTATTTCTTCCTTGAAGTCTTGAACTGATAAATAGGCAGATCCAAAACACTAAGGCTGAGGATTTCTCAAAACTCACATCTTGTCATTCTTCAGTTTCAGCTCAGGACCCTGCTCTCAGACGAGCTGTGTCAGGGGAGCGTGTACTCTTTGTTAGGGACAGTGCAGGTCATTTTGGCTTATAGACCTGGGGAACAGTTTTTGTTTTCCTACTCTTTGCATCATCATGGCATGAGGAGGCTATGTCAGCTGGTGTCCTCTGGGAAGAAGGCTCTTCTTTCCTAGGAAGCAAGTAGGTGTACTAAGGAAAGACTTTTTAGAGGTCATGAGTAAGGACTTTGCAGCACAGATCTGGGAGCCTGCAGCTCATGTAGAGGCTAGAAAAAAGTTACTGAAAAACAGTGTGTGGTAATCTAAATAAGTGACATTTAACTTGCAGAGCAGCAGGTAAGCCATTGTGTATAAACTTTTTCGTTTATTTTCTGTTTTCCCTAGCTACTTTGAGTTTTTGGTTTATATAGTATTGAAACCTGGTTTTGAAGGGGAATTAAAAAGTCTTTTGGACAACTTTGAGAGAGAGAGAGAGGTCCAGGCCAATTCTTAAAGCTGTGACTGACCTAGGATTTCCATTACATAGATAAAATTTATTACCTTGCAAGGGGTGCCTGGACACCAGTGGTCAACCAGAGGGAATCACAGAGCACTGCAGCTGTGTGTCCCCATTGAAACAGGTTACTGATCAAATGGGCTGTCATTCTTTTGCTAGTTCTAATTTCTGATGCAGTTGGGATGAAGTTTCTGGTGCTAGTTTAGGATGCAGCCCAATGTAGAATATCAAGCAGGAGCAGAATGAATCATGTAGGATAAGTGAGGTTTTTCTCTCTTTTCCTTTGTTATTATATGTATAATTGTTGATGTATTTAAACACTGACCCCTGGTATAACTTCAGCTAAAGCAAGCTGGGAACCTAGTCCTTATCTTCCTATGCAGTAACTGCAGAATAGTCATCAATTACAGTGTTTATTCCACCTAAGATCCAGATTATTAGACAGAGAGCTTTTTTGCTATGAAGGATGCTGAGAGCTCCTATCTTATGTACCTCAGCAACTTTTCTAAAGTTGTGCAGCAGGAGTCTTGACCTATACAGTCAATAGTAAAATCTGTGAGGGGGTTGTTCAGTGAAAATGAAGAAATGAAGAACTACTGCTTAGTCCAAAGGAGGGTACCAGACAGCTCAGAGTTGAAAGAATTACAGAAAATGCAAATAAAGGAATTGACACATATTTCCCTCATTTCAGCTCCGAAATGCAATGGTGAATCGGAAAACAGGGAAATTCTCCATGGAAGTAAAGAAGACAGTGGACAAAGGGGTACAATGTATAAAATATTATTCCAACTAAGTATAAAGCAAGCAGTTCATTTTTGTTACAACTTTTAAGATCGTCGTAGATACGCTTCACTGCAGTACATTTTTTTTTTCATTCACTGAACATAAACATTGCTTGTAATTTTATCATGACTAACCACTTGATCTTTTATACATTTCTTATAGCAAACTAACTTCTTCTTCCCTCCCCTTCTGACTTTCTTGTTCTGAATCTAGAAGCGAGTATTGGTGATGACAAATGACTACTATTATACAGACATCAAGGGTACTCCATTCAGGTAGAGCTGACCATAATAAATGGACATTTCATCAGACTCATTGAATTTGCATTTGTACAGAGCTTGTGAACTCATTAAAAGCTCATCAGCAAAAGTTGACAATGAAATATCCCTGGACAATGCTGAAAATAGCAAGGAAAAGGAACCTACCAGCATTCCTTTCAGCTTTTCCAAGGATGGAAAGTTTGTGCAAGCTCACACAGGCAAACTCGCAGTGTTTGTCATGGCTTACGTTTCATTAAAAAAATATTCAGTTGAGGTTTACATTGAACGAAAGGCTTTCGCGAGTACTTGGAGAGCCATAAATACTGTAATCCATTTAAGTAACTACATATTGGGCCCCATTTTGATTTTTTTTTTCCACAACAAAAATGTAATGTTAAATGAGATAGTATTTCACTTCCAATTTGAGGTTTGGTTATTTTGTTTCTCTGAACTTCCTTCAGTGTATTTGTATAACTAAAACTGAGCAAGTCAGCCATATTATTTTGGCATGCATCTTAGTTGGGGGCGGGGGGGGGAAGAATGACAGGAAGTCACTTTAAAAATGTTCATATATGAATTAGAAGTAATCCATTAATAAAAGAATACTAACTGTACCTTATTCTTAAAGGAGAAGGCTGATAGTTGCAATACTCAACTGAAATTTTCTTCAATGGAACCATTTCACAGAACTTGAGCTACATTTCCACTTAAAAATATATAGGCACATTTCTCTGGTCTCTAATGCATGTTTATTCTTGTTAAAATTCACACATGGGTGATAAAATTCAGTGTATTTTTTTGTTTTGTTTTGGTATTTTTATTTTGTGATTTGTTGGTTTTGTTGTTTGTTTTGTTTGTTTGCCTTTTCCTATGGCACTGTCGTTATTACCCTATTTAGTAAACAGATACGGGGCTACATATATACATGCAGTGCGAGTTCTGATTCTTAGGGTAGAAATATAGTAGTAAAACTGTCCTGCCTTTTTCAGCATCATCTGTATCTTGTTTTGATGGGTAGGAGTATAGATTCAGGAAGACAGCAGGGGCAACATTTATTAAAATATACACTGCAGTGTCAAAGTTGTTTATTGTTCAACCCATTTTCAGATTGAGCTGTTTTTTGCAGCAGGTGTGCTTTGGAGTTGATGCTTCTACATGTACTTAAAGTATCAGCCTACGTATTTTCAGTCTTACTGATTACTGGCAGGTTCCTCACCTGATATAATCCCCTTGAATCAATGAATGCCAGAAGGTATTCTGTGTATGTGTTCAACAGGGAGAGTCAAGGGATCCCGCAGGCAGTTCATTGAATTTGAATAGTTTAAATCGTAGACTAAAAACCAAATGAAAACTGGGCACGTAACTGTGGAGAGTTTATGAAACTGAAGTCAATGCAAAAAAGTTAAACTAGCTAAAAATGTGATTCACAGAAAGAATAGTCCAAGAGGAGTCATGATACTGTTGTCACATATGAAATTCTTTTCCTCTCAGTAGCTCCATTAATTCCCATACTTACATAGTTTCTCAACAGCTTAGTCTGATTTACAAAGAATCATCTCCTTCATTGTAAGTTCATAGGCATGTTCAAGGCTCAGCTGAAGAAATCTCATGCTGGGTGAACAGCAGTGTGCTTAGAGGGACTCGTTTATTAGTTTGCCAGAAAATAATGGTTTACTGCACCTCTAAGCGCACATAAATACAGCTGATTGTTGCAGGCACATCAGAACTGAAACAGCATTGAAGCAGCTAGTTTAACAATAAATATGATCAGTGAGGGTTTGTAAACAAACAGTTTTAAAGTTCATCACAGTACACTGGCTGGAAATGTTAGAAATGAAAATAGCTCTGAATGTCTGTTATTGTTTGTCTCACAGATTTCAAGGTCTGCTTTATTTCTCTGCACAGTTTAGGTGTGGCTCTCTCTAGAGGACATGGAAAATATTTCTTCAGAGGGAACGTAACTGTAGAAGAAGGTAAGATACCTACCTTCTCATGTTGCTTACACAGTAGTTTTATTGTTGATTTGACCTAAAGCATGTATGTTTGTCTGCAGATTTCATAAGGCAATTAGATTTTTTCTTTTTTTTTTTTTTCCTTCAAAGATCTTTTACTTCATAGGATTTTTTTCCCTCATTTATATTAAGCATACTCATGCTGTTTGTGAATCTTCTTTAGATGGGGATCTTCTTCCATCCTCCTCTCTCAATGTTCCAGAGGTTCACTGAGGGCTGAATGCTAATTATTTTGTGATGTTTTCTGAATGAAGTAACCACTGAGAACACTGTAACAGCTATGGCTTTTTTGTTCGCAGACTATATGTTATGAAATTTTTCGGAGCTATAACTGCTTTGGACATTGTGTACAAGGATTTACATATTGCATTTTTATAATAACAGTAGAAGCAACCAGAGGAAAAACTGTTCTTTCTTTATGGTTTTATTTTTTCGTAAGTCCACAGTTAAAATGAATGGAGGAGTCAACTGTGAGAGGTGATAAAGTTGTTTGGCAACAAGATCAAGAACACAGGTTCCTGAAGATGAAGGAAGAGCAGAAGTGTTTCAGAAGAGTGAAGAGAGGGTTGAGAAGTTTCAACAGTTGCTGAGGAAAAAAATGTTTAATAGAGGAATGCTTTCTGATTTTATGCTGAAGTCCATTTCCAATTCTACTTCTTGTTTTGTCAGTGATGTTAAACAAGATAGTGAATTTATTCAGGTTTTTGTTCCTCAGCTGTATTTTGGGACATGAATACATTTTTGTACCCAGGAGAGATGTAAAAAGAAAAGCTTTAAAGTTTGAGTCACTTTCACAGCAAATACATGTCTAGATAGAAATAGAGCACAGCAGGAGACTTGGAGCTGCTTAATCTCCAAAGTGTTCCCAGCATACCTCTTACTTATTTTCTTTAATCCAGCCATACATCTCAGCCAGTCTGTCTGATATTTCCTCCTGGATGCATCACCAGAAATGTTAACATAGACATAACTAACTGTTCTTTTTCTCCCACTCTTACCTTCACTGATTCTCTGTTGCTGACACCTCACTGTCCTCCCCAAGGACTGTAATTACAATTCTAATTTTGCCTTCCCTGCTTTCCTTAGTCACCGTAGCTCTGTCATTGTTTATTATGTACTCAAGGGGTTTAAACCCAGGCCCTGCCTTTTGAACCCTGTTTGCTTATTGTCTATTGATAAGTGTTTTAAGAGTTTTTAAAATTGCCAAAGTACATTTTTATTATGCTATATTGCTAATGATATACTTCTTATTTACAAGCATTTGCATGACCTGTTAGTACAATAAACCTATTCTGAACGATCCCATAAATTGCTGTTTGTATTCATGGGCTGTGTGCTTACCTTTTGAGAGAATTGTTTTTTATAAAGAATTTATTTTTTAAAAAAGAGAAAGAGAACAACTCTCATGAAATGAGAAGTATGTATTTTAGCATAAAGAACTTTACTAGCCAAAGACAAGTACAAATCAAAGTCTTTTACCATTGTGTATTTCTCTTTGCTCAAGTTTTCTTCTAAACTTCAACTATATCATGTGAGTAATTTGTATGAGTTAAACATATCAGTACAAAAGTTTTTCCTACCTTTTCAGTTTTAGACCTGATCTAGTTGGCTTTTGCCAGTTTGTTAGACCCCAAAGTGTAGTTGAACATAGTTTACTATGATTTATTACATTGTGGTAATAATGCACTTTCCAAGAAGGAAGGGTTTATGTTATGGAGTGTATGTAAATAACCATCTGTTACCCAGACTGCTCCCTAAATAACCCATTATTATTCCTGTTACAGGTTTACATGATTTAGAACACCCTGATGTATCTTTAGCAGATGAATGGTAAGCCTTAAACAAAGCATGAAATTGGTGTCTGTTACCCTTCTTGGTTTCATATTGTTTGTGCTTGCTGAGCCCAATTCTTTATGTTCAAAGACAAAGAGAGATCATGCTTAGACGTATTAACATTTTAATGTTTTGACAATGTGTTCACAGGTCCTATTGCAACACTGACTTGCATCCTGAACACCGTCAAATGACTCAGTTAGAAGCAATTAAACGCTACCTCACAGGAAAAGAGCCATTGCTCCAATGCAAGTATTTTGTTAAATATGCCTGTGGTAGCTAAAAACTGCTGTACTGAATCTTCCACAAAATGTAAAGCTACTTAGTTTATCCAGTGATAAACAGAGACAGGGTTGCTTGGCTGATGTCACTTTGGAATTTCATTTGGTTTTGAGCTTTTTCCAGGGTATCAATAAAGATACTGACAATAGAAATATCTCACTTTTACAGGTAAACAATATGCCTGAACCAAACATTCAAGTTTCCGTTCAGATGGTGTAGCTACACTATCCAATATTATTGCTCCATCTGGTTTTATAAGTTAAATAGGATTGGTCTGAGTCAATCCTTGGATCATGCCTCTGAAGAATATGTTTGATATTTCATGAGTATTTTAGGGAGAATGTGTACGCAATTAGCATTTCTGAACTGCAAAGCAGAATAAAAAAAGTTTAGATGGATAAGCACGTATTTTGTCTATTTGCAGAAATGTAGAGCTTTTGTTGCTCTTAGTTGGCCTAATTGTTTTAACCTTATATCATGTGCAAATGTGAGCAATAGATAATATGTACATGAATGTATTACATGAAATGCAGAAATATTTTTGTTTTTTTAATCTAAAATTGTTGTTAGTGAAATGAAATAAGAAATACTGCATTGTGGTAAAATACCATGTAATATTACATAGTAAATGCTTAATAGTGCAAAAGATTTGAATGCTTATCACAGATAAAGTATAGTACAGAGTAAAAAAAAATAAGGTTTAGTAATCTAAAAAAAAATTCTCACTGTATGCACCTGTTAACTGATTTTAATATATTGAAATAGGTGATAAAGAATTGATCCAAGAAGTTCTGTTTGATGCTGTTGTGAGTGCACCAATTGAAGCTTATTGGACCAGTCTAGCATTAAATAAATCAGAGTAAGCAAGCTTTGTGTCAGTCATTATGTGTCAGTCATGTGTGAATTTTGATAGTTATGTTGCTGAACTGGTGGAATATCTAATGAATCCTGATATGCATGAAAATATTATATTAACTATTTGATCCTAAATATCACCAGTTTTGAGTTCAGTGTTAAGTGTTTATGTTGTAGTGTACTTCATGATAATTAGCTGTAAGCTTACTCAATTTTCACAATATAACTAATGGCATTATATATTAACTACAACTTACAATTCTGAGTATTGCTAAGAAATGGTTTAGAGCACTTACGAAATTTAATGCAAAACTTACCAAAATTGTTGATGGAATTGGTAATTTGTCTCAGAACAAATTATATATAGAAAAACTTGCACTGGTAAAATAAATAATGTCTTGTTTGTTTGTTTTGTTTTGTTTTCCAGAACTAACTGGGATCTAAGTTCTTGTTATAGATAATCAGGAGATTAGCTGCTCCTTTTAGAGTTTATATGTTTTACTTAATTAATTTATGCTATGATGTACTAAGGTGCTAAGTAACAATATTAAAACAGACGTTGAGATTAGCAGTTTGTGTGAAATACTGTGGTTGTAAGGCCATTCTGGAGATTATCCTGATTAGATTTTGCTAAATTTGAACAATTTTTTAGAAGTCAAATGAAAAAAATATATATTTCTGTGAAGCACATACTCATACTAATGGAGTAAAATCAACGTGATAAGGTCTGATTCATCAAAGTATGGGTTTATCTAGTCTCCTCTTAGAAGATAAAGATAAGAAATTTTTTCATGTTAATATACTGTAGACATTGATGAATTTATATAGAGGTATAAAATTTCTTGGAATCCTCATTCACAATGAAATAACAGATCCAGTAAACACAAGGAAGACAGCTGCAGAAAGATACTAGCAGGAGACTTTTGATCCCCTTTCATATTCTGACTTATGCTAATGAGACAGACTATTTATTAAAGAATGAAGTATGAGACAGCAAGATGACTAAGACTTTGGTCCCTGGTTTTGTGGAAATAAGACTGAAGTTCTTGTAGCCATACAAGAACTAGTTTTAAAGTAGACAGTTGGGGCTGTTCAACCTGGAGAAAAGAAGGCTTCGGGGAGACCTTATAGCTACCTTCCAGTTCCTGAAGGGACCTACAAGAAACCTGGGGAGGGACTTTTTACAAGGGCAGGTAGTGATAGAACAAGGGGTAATGGCTTCAAACTGGGTCAGTGGAAGGTGTCCCCGACATGGCAGGGCAGTTGGAACTAGATGATCTTTAAGGTCCCTTCCAACCCTAACCATTCTATGATTCTATGATAACAATGCAGTAACAGAGCTCAGCCTGCGCTACCTGACACATATCTAGAGGCTAAAGCCTATCCTGATGGCACCTGCATTTGACTCTAAGCTAGTTTTAAATCTGGCTTAGTTTTTGCTTCCTTGAGCAACAGTCACATCTATGACTAGAAGCATATATGTACCACAGAAGTGTTGAGTGGAAGGGGAGCAAGATCTGGAATTCCTGACCATCTTGAATCCCTGGTTGCCCGAGGTTATTAAATAATTGGTATATAGCTATGCCACACCTGTTTGTTCTATGGCTTCCATATAATCCCTCCCTGAAAATCCTACCAAATTTACTGTCTTTGACTTTTTAGTGACTCTTGGTCTAAATAACATTTCTATACTGTGTGTTTTCCAAAACCCTTAAACTTAAAACTTATTTTAAGTTAAAAACCAGCATTAAAAAAATAAAGGAAGCATACTTAAAACAGTCTTTCTTAAAAACATGTACACTTACACTTTCTGTGACCAGTAATATAGCTTTATCTGTTTACTGTCTGGAAACATTATCTTTGCTTGTGTTCTGCTCTATTTCAGAAACTCTGACAAGGGAGTGGAGGTTGCCTTCCTTGGAACACGGACTGGACTGTCTCGTATCAACCTGTTTGTGGGTCCAGAACAGCTTACTAATCAGTAAGTAACAAAGCTATGCTTGGCAGCCATATGAGAAAAGAGTGAAAAAAAAAAAAATATTTTTAGGAAGCCCATCTACGGTTTCTTCCAGATTTTTACACTAGCACACTGAAATACATAGAACAAGCCAGAAAGATTTTGTAGGATCACTTAGAATCTTTCTTCAGCTGGAACATTTGGAACAATAAGCTATTTTACACCTGTACGTTTACTTTCCCCCCACTCCCTTGGAGTTAGCCTCACACCTTTATTCTTCAGAGCAGAATTATGAATATGCTTCATCTGCAGATGGTTTGTTTGGGTTTTTTTACTATCCAATCAAAAACCAAATATCTGTAGGCTGTTCCAGGGATTTTGCGTCATTATTGTGGAAATTTTTTTAGTGTTGAAATAAAGCCAAGTGACAGAAGTGGGCTGGGTGAAAGACTAATCAGGAGACCTCATCATTAGAGAGTTTCCTATTTGGCTTGGAGAAGATGTAATCTAGTGGAGGTACAGGTTTCTTAAAGTGGACAGGTATAAAATAAAAGTCCAATAATTATTTTTTCAGGCAGCAGTTTGATACTGCCAGGAAAATCTGTATACAATTTGCATGTAAAACAAAGTATGCACTTGATGTTTATGATGAACTAAGTTTATTGAATATAAAACTGTATGGTGGTTATCTGACCACAAAATGTTGCTGTAGTGTGAGTAGCCTGACAGGTGAGATCAGTAGCACTGCAATTTGTTGCTCTCAGACAGCAAACCAGAACAATGCTTGGAGTTCATACTTGCTCTTTTCACTGACACAAAACATTCCTCTGCCAATGTTCCCTGAGATTATTGAAGAATAAAGTATGTAGTTGTCCACTACCACCCTTTACATATCATTTGGAAAGTAGACTGTAAAATTACTTTTCTTTGTTACTTAAGAGTGAATGCCAGTGGCAACAAATTACCAAATCTCCAGTGCCTTTTCCACTTCGTACCGTTCACAGTTCTTGCATTGTGCTGAGAGAAAAAGGCTTTTTAGACTAAGCATTTTTATTTGTACACATCAGTACAAATGTTTTTAGTGGCACTTAGAAAAACTGTTTTTTCAGTACTCTTTCCATTCTTCACAACAAAAACAACTGTAAGTGTGTTACAAATAATTATTGGGGGCTAAAGTTAACCCTTTTGTTGAACAAGTGGTATTAGAAAAATAGTCCCAAACCATTTTCTTTCCCAAAAGATTGCATTTTGTTTTTTGTTGTCTTTCAAAGCTAGAAACTACTGTGTGCCATGCAACAAACAACAAGTGTTTTCTTTTCTCTTCTTTCTCAAGAGATTTCCTGACAGCTGAAGATAAGGAGAACATTTTTAATGCTGACCATTTTCCACTCTGGTACAGAAGAGCTGCTGAGCAAATACCTGGGAGCTTTGTCTATTCAATCCCATTTAGTACAGGTCTATAATTTTGTCATTCTTTAAATACTGAGCCATATATGATGCTGAAAGGATTTAAAGTATGTCAGTACAGAGTGGGCTCTGTAGCTAATCTCAAATGTTAATCCAAAATACACATTAAAATTTGCAGCTAATTTACTGGTCCTCTTTTGACCAGTTGCATCTTTTACAGGGTTCTAAGCGAAGCCCCAAAATATGGTGTAACAGTTTTCATTTAATATTTGCACAGTTTAACTTACAGCCTAATATTTTAGAAAGACAAGTCCAACAGAGCAAGTGTCCATATTAATGAGAAGCCCTAACAGTTGTCACCTGTTGCCACTTTTAGCAGACAAGGCAAAAACTGATTTCTCATTTCGGTGTTTTAAGCTTGTTGTTAGGCTGCTGGGGAATTTTGAAACGGCAGTGCCTGTAAGTTCTGTGCATATGTACAACATGATTTTGACTGTCTTATTTTCTGAGAACTATATCCACATGGACTGTTACTTCAAACCAGGGGAAAAAAGCTCAATTTCCTCATTCTGCAGTATGTTATTTCAATTTTTTTTTTTTTTTTTTCTTATTGCACCCTACAGAAACTGCAAACAAAAGCAATGTAGTGACAGCCAGTACTGCTATTCAACTTCTGGATGACAGAAAATCTCCAGTTGTTGCAGGTAAAATTGTTGTAGTTTAAATTTTTTTGTTCATTTTTTTAAAGCAGTTTATGACTTCCTCACTTTCTCTTTGGGGTTAGCAGGAATTTAGTGTAGGAATACCATCTTTAAGAAGAGCGGAGAAGGGAAAGATGTAGTTGCACCTATAAGATATAATTGAATGATTTAGTGTAGAGAACTCGTAATCCCTCCTTTACCTAAGAACTTTATTGTTTATTAATTGAATATCCAAGCTTCCTGTGAGCTATGGAGTTTGACTTAATGGAAATAAGTATTATCAGTAGAGCATTTTCAGTAGGCATAATTCTATATGATATATGTCTTTTCTTATATTTCTTTTTCCTTAACGTAATATATTCTATCTGATGTATAAAGGTTCCATCCAGTCTTCAGGTTTGAAAATCCTGTCCTATAACAAATGATACAAAGTGGTCATTTTTTCTAGCATTATCAGAGATGTGATTTGATCAGAGCATATAAATTGAATAATAAAGCTCTACAGTCTATCAAACAAGAGTATAACAATACCTAAAGACTAAAAGGTGAAGTTTGAGAACTACAGATTAGAGATAAAATGTAAAGATTTAAAAATGAAAGTAATTAATTTCCAAATTGTTAGATGCTCCTCACTCGATTTCACCATGCTTTTCTGAAGAGTTTTCTCTAGTTCCCAATGGCTACTGACTTTGAAGACACAATTAATTTAGAGAAGTCATATGGTGTATGTGTGCTTTGGAAGACACAATTAATTTAGAGAAGTCATATGGTGTATGTGTGCTTTGATATTACATGATGAGTGAACTCATTTCAGGTCCTTTATTTGAATGTCTTCTTCCAAGTAGTGAATATATGGGCATGTGGATATGCGCAGCATAGGATTTATGTTATCCGCGTTTCTTTTTATTTCCAACTTATTTTGGGGAAAGATGATGGTTTCATCATTATGATTTTGTTTAAAATAGATTTTTAAAGATACTGCTCACCTGTACATTTCTGGGCTAGACTTGGGGACGGAAGCAAGCCAACGAAAGTCACCATGGAGAAAAGCAGGCTCTAAAAAATTTAAAATATTTCTTTCTTGAAATTTTGAGAGAGTTGAGAGAGTACATGAACCTTTATATAGATACTTTCCTATAGATGCATTTTAGCTCAAAAGCTACAATACAGTATAGAAGCTTAAAAGCCCTTTGTGTTGAAAGAGGCCATCAGTGTTCACAGAAAACATGAAAATTAGCCCCTTGGGATGTTTAATTAAAGACAAGAGAATTGACATAACCTTCTTAGGGCAAAAAATCATTAAAGAACACTGGAGAAAGTGTCTGATGAATATTGTCAAAATATCTTAACTTTTCTTCACAGAATAAGCAGAACCTGGAATTTTAAGCCTCATTGAAAAAGTCCATAGCAGTGCTTAGTAAAAAGCTCTGGACACCTGGTTGGAAGAATGAAGGTTTAAATCATACACAGGCACAGTCTTTAGTCTCATAGTCACTGCAAATTCGAGTTTGAAGGAGATGAGGTTAAATACTCTATTTTAGTTTAATACAAGGTTGCTTAAAAATTCTGGAATTAAGTACAAATTTTCCTTAACTATTTTGTGCCTGTTTTTGTGCAGACTAGTTATACACATCAAAGGCAGGTTACCCAGAACTGTGTCCAGTCAGGTCTTGAATGTCTCCACAGATGGAGAGGCCACACCCTCTCTGGGAAACCTCTTCCAGGGTTTGACCACCCTCTGAGGAAAAAAAAAAAAAAAAAAAGTAATTTTCTCTTTCTTCTGAAACCAAGTCTGTGTTGCAAAGAGGTGTGCAAATTTGTCACAGAAAGACCATGAAATGTGCCTGCATTACTAATACTGCAGGACATAAACCAGCACTATGATACCATGTGAACATGAGTCATCTTAAAGATTAATAAGATTACTGAGTGTCTGTATGTCACAGTCTGTTCATTTTAACAAATGGCTCAAGGACCTAAGTACATAGATTTGAAAAATAAGCATATAAAAAGATGGACTACTCTGAAACCTAGTTTGAATGTCATCAGCATGTTTTGTATGATGGAAAGGTTGCAGTAGAAAATGGTTTAAAATTATTAGATATAACTAGATAGGAAAAACAGGTGTTTTTTTATTACTATTGCCACCTATCAATAAAAACGCATAATTGCAAAGAATTTTTGTGTCTTCTGAGTGAATTCAAATGGCATTTGTGTGCATTTCTGTCATTAAACTGGATCCCAGAACAAGCTTTGAAAAAGTGACTCCCAATAATTTAATCAAAAAGTAGTTTGAACTACTGACATTTCTAGGGGTGGCAGATATTGTGTATGTTTCACAAATAGTTAGATCTGCTGTTGTTACAATATCATAATAGAGTGAATAGTTCTGCTCTGTACTGCTTATACTTTTTTTCCCCCTTTTTTCTCACATGTATTGCTTTGGTATTACTATATTTTTAAAAACATTCAAGCAAGTGTCACTGTCATACATAGTCCTTAAAATTTATTATACCATCTATAAAATTGCATTTTAAGATTAAGACCCAAGGGAAAATGAATATGTCATCACAATGACATACCAACGAAATTTTTGAAGAGTTCTAAAATAGATGTTTTCCTTGTCAGGCAAGACAGTGATTTACTTAATCTTTACTCCACATTATAAACCACAGAAGATTATATTCAGCAGTAGCATTTAGCAAATCCCTCAAAATGCTTTTCATGCTTTGGTGGAAAACCACTAGTTCATGTTTTTGCAGAGTTTCTTGTTCATTTTGAATATTATCTTTGTACTCATACATCTAATATTAGTATATAGACTAATGTTTTCAGTTGCAGGAAAATTGAAATGTGTATTTGTACAGTCTAACATTAAACAACTTATAGACTTAGGTCAGGAGCCATGACTTAGGAAACATGGTTTGTAGGTAATGCATGGAGAGATCTTCCACAGAATGCTTCAAAGCATGTGGTAAAATCCTGCCTCTCTCCATTGACTGAACAGGGAATCTGAAGTTAGATGGCACATTGACAACCATTCACATGTTCGTATTAATTTATATTTGTTCTCAATTCTTTTTACCATACAGAATTAATGTGTGGAATAATTGAGTAAGAGGGCTTTTAAAGATAGTTCTCTGCTAGTGTTGGCTTGAGAATTTAACCCCCGTTTATCTGATTCTTGGGCTTTTTTCACCACTTATTCTCAGAGAATGTGGGGTTCTGATGGATGAATTAGAACAGTATCCCAACATGTATAGTATTAAAATGTATAGTAAATTGTGTAGCGCATTCTACTCTTTCCTTCTGTACTTCTGCTTTGCCGTTGGGATTTTTTGTTTGGTTGTTTGGGTTTTAGTACTGTGTAATCTGGGTAGGAGGAAGATTCTTGTGATCTAACTGCAATCAGATTTTAGGGGCATTTTGCTAAATAATCTACTGCTAGCAAAATAAATCCCTGATTGCAGAACAAGGCAGCAGATAACCTCTCAGGTCCTTTTTGAAAACTCCAAATAATGCTGTGCAAGATGAAGCTGCAATTATGTAGTATATGAAGACATTAATACCGGTACTGTGGACTAACTAATTTATTTCCCCCCCAGCAGACTCTGCTTCCAAATATTAACATTGTTTTCTCATGTTTTTGTTGGGTCTTGAAATGAGGATGGCAGCCTTATGTAAGTTCAACACATAGTGTACACTGGAGGATCCCTCTGTAATCAGTAAGAGAGCAACTGCAGCTTTCATTGGAGACAGTTACGAAGTATGTAGTCGTTGGTTTGTTTATTATGGGTTTCTAGTTCTTACTCCTTCTCCTCTGTTGTGGATTACTGCCACATCCAGATGATTGATGTTGCTGCCTGTCTCATCTGGGGAGCATACAGTCACATTTCAGGTAATATAAACCCAGGAAGTACCAAGACACTTATGATTATTATTGCTATGCCACTTTCAGCCAAGTTCAAAGTTGTAAAAGTAGGCATGCTTTCTGGATGCTTAACTAAAGCCTGTGTGTCTTCTGGCCAGCAAAGACAGATGGTTAGTAGGCAACAGTTGGTATTTTTTTGTTACTATTGTAAATGATGGATAAACTACGTATAATGTCACTAAATGTTCTACTCTGATATTCAAGAAGAAGGATGCTGATTTTGTTTGGACCTAGTATTACTAGGGAGTAGTGAAGCTGAATATTGATTGACTTTTTTGCAAGCTCTATCTCAGCTAAAAACCAGGACAAAGCTCTGCAAGGAAAGACACGTACAGCGAGCAAATATATTTCAGTTTAAGCTTTGATTTTTTCAATTTAGATACTAAGGACATTTTGTGTAAAGAACATTGGTGTACTGTAGTTTTTATTGTCTGTTCTAAATGGAAAGTTTAGAATGACTCTTTTTCTGAAAAAGAAGTAATATGGTGAGCCTCTATATGATAGATATGGATATAACTTTCTCTGTCTTTGCAAATAGCTCACAGAGTAGTGTCCTGATATTTTGTTGACTTTGGGAGGAAAAGTGTTTTTCACAGGGATTAGAAAAAAATACTGTGCTCACTGTAATACCTCTCATGAGATTGATGGAAAAACAACAAAGCTTTCTACCAATTCTTTATCTGAAAAATGAATCTATGCAGACAACTTATTTCAGCAGCAGATGTCCATTGCTAAGGTTTACAAATTAAGGGCAGTTCTGTGGGGAATCCCTAGATCCAGTCTTCCACTTGTTTAGTCAGTAATTGTTATGTACAATAGATTGTGCCTTTTATCTCTATTTTCCAGTAGCCAAACTTTTCTCTGTTGAATGTTTGCTATTAGCTTTTTATAATAAATAACCAGAATTTGTTGATTGCAACCACATTTGTAAATATTAAATGAAAAATTTGTCTGGGATTTTTTTGTTGGGATTTTTTTTTTTTTTTTAATGTATATCAAACAGCAAGTTAGAAAGTAGAAATCAGATTTTGCATGGATTGGCCTCCTCCACTCCCATAGCAGAGTGAACTAGTGGGAATATGAAATACTTTGATTTCTGGCAGAACTCTCTATCAATTTACAGCCTCATGAGTGCATGAAAATCCCCAAAGCATCTTAAACGTGGCTTGAAAAGAGTTTCTTTAAATGTTGTCGTGCCCTTCATTGTGTCTTCCTCATATTTTTCCTCTTTTTTATTTTTTTATTTTTTTAAAACCATCTTACAGTGAGGAAAACCTGAAAGGTTTTTGTTGATAGGACTGGTTTTTGAGGACTAGGACTATATTCTGGTTATTCCTGACTAGGAAACATCAAGACAGTTCTTGTTTTTCCTTTACTTGAAGATATCGAAGGTATGAACTTATTTGTGATGGAAGCTGTATTCCTGTATCTGAGCCTGTTAGAAACGCTCTGGGTGAAATCTCTCTGGAGGTCAGAGCTTTATTAGCTTTCATCTTAGGGTCTGCAGTTTGAGTGCAAGTGTGCTTATTTTGTCACCTTAAAAACACACTGATTTGACATGGCTCTGAACTCATTTTTTGTCTCGTGGGCAATAAGATCCAATCCTATATTACTTCTGCCTTCTCTGTCTGAAAAAACTATGTTTTACTTTGAAAAATGAATAAAAAATAAGAGTAGAAAATGTAGAGCTACACACTCAAATTACTTAGCTCTGAAAATAGATTATTCATTAAGCTTTACAGAATATTGAAAAGGAAAAAAAGTGAACTTGCTTTTGAGATACATCATCAAGAGATCAGATTTAAAGAGCCTGAATAGAAATATTCTAAGAATTCTGTGCTGATGATTTCTCAGATGAAGTAATGTGCCCAATCTTTGCTGTCACATTCTAAACAAAATGTAGAAGAACTGAAAAGGTTCTAGGGAATGCAGAAAAGAAAATAAAAATTGGAGAATGTAGCCTTACAGGAAAATTTGAAACAGCTTAGTTTATTTAGTTCAGGACAGAGAAGAATGAAGAGAGCCTGATAATAATACGTAGTACTTAGCAGTTAAAAAAAGGGGGGGGGAGGGACAGACAGTAATTGATTGTTTTCAGTGTCTGCTAGATTTAGATTAAGACTGAGATGCTTAATTTTCTCTGGACATGAAAGTAACTACAGATGCAGGAATGAGCTTTAATATTTAGGTTGCAATTATTACTAAGTAGATAAGTACAAGGGTTGCGTGACTCCTGCCATATAGCCTGTTACTCAGATGAGACTGTTATTAGAATAGCTACAAAACTTGAACTTGGAATCCATCTGTTGGAAGGAGAGTGGAGGTCTCTCAGTGCCATGACCCACCTTCCTTTTGCCCTTATTGCAGACTTTTACTCAGCCGTTGTCCTCAAGTCTTCTGCCCAATGGAATAAACTGGAAAGACTTTCATCAAAGGTTTAGGGTAGATCCTAAGAAAAGCTCTTAGACTATAAGCATAGTTGATTTCTGCATTAGCTACCTAGGCAGGTCTTTAACCCTCTCATCAGAAAAATTCAGAAAACAAAGTAGACATCTGTCACAAATAGCCTAGATGTATTTTATCTAGTCTTGGAAAAGGTAGATGGAGTTGCTGATCTCTTTTGGCTGCCTAAAAATAATTTCTAAGAATTATTCAAAAAATAGTTCTGCACATTCAAAATGTTCTTTCTGTTCTAAACTTATATTACCCAAATGGTTTTGGCTTTGATTTCCTCTGATGGCAAAATTGTGCTGCAGAAGGTGAGGGTGGACCCTTGAATGAATTTAGCTGAATGTTCTCTCTGTGAGAGAGAACGTGTAAACATGCAACTACATTATCCTCCTTACTGAAGGGCAGCACTGTGATGGGAGCTGCATCTGCAGTCATGATATTTGCAAAATGGAACACTTGTGTGTGGATTTGGGAATAAGAAACTTCAGAAATGTCTGTAGCAATGATGTATACCAGCAGGATAACAGGTAGTAGTGTCTCTCCATATATGCTATATGTGCTCATTTCAGTGCCTATATCTGAAATCAGAGTCTAGCATTTCTTCTTTCTTCAGCATTTTCTCAGCTCTCTTCTTTCTTCTCTACTGAGTAATTTTAGAATGATACATGATAGTTAACAAGGTACTTCCTATTTTCTTTGTTACATAATGGATGTAATGTTTAATTGTTGTCTTCTAGAGCAGACTGGAAAGTGGAAAAAATGTATTTGGAAATGTTCTTAGCACCTTTAAGTTATCAGTGGTAGTGTATAGACTAGGCAGTTCTACTGATTGTGAATTGTAGTTCTGGATACATCCCAGGTATTCTAAGATCTTAAAATATAGTCAGCCATTTGTAGCTATTTTGCATTTTTCTTTGCAGAAAGCTCAGTCATGTTGACTACTGACTGTAGCTGCACCGTAACTTATATATTTTAGTAATATTACCTCAAGAACTAGTAATGGAGAATGGAATACTTTAAAGTGCCTACATCAAGATTTCATTATCTTAAACAGGGGCTTCAGAATACACATACACAAAACATAAATAAACTTACATTCTTCTACATTAAGTCTTAATATATATTCTAAAGAATATGTATATTTACATTAAAAAATTGAAAAAGAAAAAAAAAAGTAGTAATTACTATAAAATCCATCCTATTTAGCTTCCAGGCTTTTTAACTGAAGTGAGGGCTTTATTTTCAAGAAATCAAAGACAGAAGTAAGTCAAGCCAAGGAACTATCAAATGGTTCTTTTTCCTCAGGAGTTCCATGCTGTCTGACTGGGGCCAAATGTTCTCTGTGATATTTAGCAGTAATTGCAGCATAGGCACAACCATAAACAGCAGCTGCCAGCATCATTAGACACACAATTCCACAGACCACTCCAGTTATTACTACAGTGGCAATTGCATGACGCAAACTAACAGGCCTTGGCTTTGGTTTGGGTTCACAGTTTGAGCGGCTGTTTTCCCCATGTTCATTGTGATGAGCATGCTTCAGAGAACTTCTGTGCTCAAAGCTATGGTGGTGAATGCTAGCCAGATGAACGTGAGCTGTTGTTAGAGGGCATGCCCCAAACAGCTCATAGGGAACTTTGAGGAGGTCCTTTCCCTTCCGAATCCCTGGCGTTGAGCAGATAATACCATCACTTATTCCTCCTGGAAAAAAAGATAAATAGATTTATGTTTTTAAGATTTGGTGGTTCCTGAATTATCTTGATGTAAAGTTAACAGAAACCTGAAGTAAATTTGTCATCAACTTTCACTTTAGGCTTTTAAAGATTTATAACTGCATCTTTAAGATCTTTTTCCAGTTAGATCAGTGTTGAGATTATTACGCCTTAACACTCATATAAGAGAGTATTTGCAAGAAGCAATTCATCAGGAATTAAACTATCTATGACTTTATGGATGTAAAAATAAAAAATAACAGTGGTGTAAAAGTAAGAACTAAGTCATAGGTGAAAACAAAGAGGTATTGTTAACAGCAAATTCATTCCATTCAAATTCATACCATTATTCTTTTTATAAAGAGAAATGGAAGCAATGTACTTAGTAAAGATTTGCCACTTGATTGAAATAGTCCATAAAATAGTCATTGTTCTGACATCATATGCTAACTGTAATGAAGCAAAGAGAAAGCTCAGTAAGTTGTATGTATACGTGAGCAATTTTTTGAAGCAAGGCTCATGGAAAAAAAAATATAGAGAGATCTAAAGGAGTTAAGATTAATCAATCTATTACCCTACTTAAATGGTAAATTTTGTGATTGCTTAGAGCAAGCTTCTACTCTCTCCCAACGGATGTTTTTAGTATAACAGGAAGTGAAGTAGGAAGCCTCAGTCCTGGTAAATCATGCAGTTGTTCCTCAGTGTGTAGAAGAACACACACCAAGCATAGCCTTCATGTTTCTAATTAGTCCATACACCACAGCTTTAGATGTGTAGTGTGTCAAGGAGTCAACAAGGCCAAAACCAATGTTTACATATTTTAAAAATATAACTAATCAAATCAGCTGAATTTTCTTCCTATTCCCTATCCAAAATAATCCACCTTTCAGCTAAAGCCAGGCATAGAAATTTTCACCCTGAAAAGACTTTGAGAAAGTAGTGAATACAAATGGACCCAAACTGACATCTGGAGACTACTCAACAAATATTGATGATATTCCAAGACAGATGTAAGTATAGCAGCTTGTCTCTTGGTCTTTAATAGCCAAACCCAAAGCGTGCTTCCAGATACTTCCAATATGTTAGTTTGAATGTGGATATGTAGAAAAATCCAAATCCTGCAACTAGGATCCTTCATTGGTTTTAAGTAACTAAATCTGTGTGCTTGGAATAGAAGACTGGGGTCCCACCTGAACCGAAGCATTCTCTGTAATTGTTTATGAGTATACATCAAATAACCATTGCATGAGCTGGATTCAGCTAAAAATACTGAAAACTTTTAGAGTTATATTGGACACAACAGTCAAATTACTTTTAAATTCAGACAGTGTTCCATCTCTAGCAATGTTTTGGTAGGACTCACAAGAAATATCTGTGGATCCATAGTACTATTTTATCGTAAGTATACAATATAATTAATAGGAAAGACTAATGTGCAATGTAACTAATTTTTCTTCATGTGATTCACACAAGTAATTTTAGGGAAATATAAATGTAGAAGAGAACATAGTATGTGAGCTTCCTTTAAAACTTGTTGCTAAAATTAATTTGTGTGTTCCGTATCACTGCGTTTAAGTAATCTGTGCAGTGTTTGGAAACATGGAAGGACATAGCTGAATTTCTAAACAATGTTGGATTTTGAAATAAATTACAATACTTATGCTGCTGGCAGAGTAATTAAGATAATCTGATACGTTTATCTTGGATCATTACATTCTTCTGCACAGAGAAGTCAGAACCCCTGCTGAAATTTATTGTAGGGAATAGTTCCAGCATAAAACAATTAAAGCCTTGGGATAATGTAATATTTTACCAATGAAAAATATTACGTTTTTAACCCTGAGAGGAGTTTAGCCTTCTGTCTTTTTTAAAAGGTTGCTTCTGGCAGTGGCTTTATCTCACCCAGAGACTATTCCTTTATTAATTGTGTCCCTACATAGCCAAAACAGTTTTCCAGCTGGCCTGTAGAGTTCTGATGCCTGAAAATGGTAGTCTAATCAATCACAGGCAATATGGACCATCTTCAGATACACTGTGTTGCAACATGCTCCATGTTACTTCCATATACAGATAGGAAATCAGTAGTTCGATCACATATAAGCATCAAAACCTAATTTAGAGAAAAGCAAAATTGCCCTGCTATTCTCAATTCTAAGTCTGAACATACCTCCTGGGAGAAAGAAACTAATTTATTTTAATATTTAATTTCTTTAGAATTAAACCCTGTTCTCTTTTCTACAGCAGAACTCATTGATATATTTAAAAGCAGGTGTGACCAAAATATGATGCTACTTTTATTTATAAAATTCACTTTTTGCCATGTGATGGCATTACACATTTTTGTCAGGAAATTGTCAATGAATTTAGTACCTATTCTGGTTAACAACAATTAGAAAGCAATACTAGGCAAGAGTAAACTTGTCCAAGGTGTAACATACATTTTTAGGTAAAGAATTCTTATCATGTTAAAGAGCTACTAAGTGATAATTTATAGAGGAATTAGAATCCTGAGTTCTCTAAAGATAAATCAGTATTGATACCTGTCTTAATGTTTGTCCTCATGCATCAGGTTAAAAATTTTTAAACAGTAGACTGGTTTGTAACAAAAAAATATTGGTAGAATTAAAGCAAGTGTATGTGTACAAGTATACTTGTTATCCATATATATATGGATATATACGCATACACACACTGCACATGGGTATTTCCAGAATGTATCTATACATACTATATGATTGTGTGTGTATAATTTCTCTCTTTCTCTTTGTGCTAATAATAAAATTCCTCTATGATCCTAGTTTGCTACCTCTGTTTATGAAAACACCTATATTCTGACCTATGCATAAGAATATATTTTAGTGTGGTTATTTGAGGGGATGATGTAAAGTGTGGGGTGAATTGTTAAGCCACAGTAGTGAAGATCAGTAAGATGCTGGTTAAGTGTTCTCATTTACATTGTATGTAATAAGAAGAATTCCTTACCTCTGTATAAAAAGCTCTCCAGCCACAGTTTCAGGCCAAAGACATTACAATTACATTGCCAGGGATTATCTTTGAAAAGAACCACTTTCAGGTTTGGAAGTGACTCCAGCAGAACTCTTTCCATTTTCTGAAGTTTGTTATGCTTCACAGACAGCAATGTTATATTCCCTGTGCTGTTTCCAAAAGTCTCGGGCAAACGTATAATGCTGTTGGATGACAAGTCCAGTTCTTTTAGGTGTGGGAGGAAACTGAAAGTCTTGTTTTCTATATAATGAATCAAATTTCTGGTTAGGTTTAGAACCTGTAGATACCGTAATTTTTGGAAAGCACCAGGTACCAAACTTGAGAGAGAATTATTAGACAAGTCTAAGATTTTGAGCAATGGTGTTCCAGTGAATGCATTTTGGTTGATTCTCCAAATACGGTTATTCTGCAACTGTAGTATCTGAATTTCAGGAGGTAAACGGGCAGGAATGTCAGTAAAACCTCTATTCTTGCAGTCTGCAGTCTTTGAAGCTGTATAGCACAGGCATTTGTCCGGACATCCATGAGCTGCGTATATTAACAAGATAACACTCAAAACCAAAAGCCAGTTCCCTGTGTGTCACAAGTGAAAGAATATTTAAAATTAGTTTAAAATGATTGTTTTTTGGCAATAACATGAGCAAAGTATATACAGCAATGGGCAAAGTATATACAGCTCCATAATAAACATTAATGTTGATAGCAGAGAGATAATTTCTTTTACAATACATTAGTAAATTACAGATAGTATTCAAGTACTTTCATAATGCAGAATTAAGTTCGTGCTTCCATGGTCTTAAAATGAAGTTGTTCCCATGGCTTTATCTTACGTACAACCTTTTTTCAGGAGGATTTGCCATCAACAGAGCAGTGATGTTTGAAAGGAATGCAACAGTTTCTAAAATTATTAAATTGTAATGTTTCTGTGGTAGTAACAACTATGAGCCATTTTGTGTCAGAGGAATTGTAAGTAGAACTTTTTCTGTATTTTTACTAATTGAACTACATAAAAAGAATTGAGTTAATATACTGTTAAAAGAATAACAAGCTTAAAAGACATTACTGTAAAAACAGGTAACAGTACTTCTCAGCAATCCAGATTCTGTAACTTTGTTCTTCAAAATATCTATGTTTGTACTTATTGCTTTAATTCCCTTATCTGAATGCCAGCTGTGCTTCCCATAGATACCAGTTTCTACACAATCAGCAAACATTTGTCAAGAAGCTGTTAAAAAGATAAATGAGTTAACAGGAGTACTTACTAATATTTGGTATTTATAATTATCTTCTGCTTCCTGTTGTTCAGGTCAGTTTTAACTGAAAAAATAATAGTTTTTACCTTTCATATTTTGCTAATGATCTTACTTGGAAGACAAGGTGCCACTTAAAGCTATGTTCATATGCACAGCATGAACTCATAAAAAAACCCACAGATTATGTTGAATAATTAGATTGTCTTTGACTAAAGAAAATCAGAATGATAAATCTTTTTGTAACATTGTTTTTCAGATGCCTCAAATAATTTTTACTATTTCAAAATGAGAAACATTTTAATTAGTTACTACTTCAGACCTTTGGAAATCAAAGAACATACTGCTTATTGACTTACAGAGATCACACATTAATTAGTAGCAGAGAATACCATATTAAAGGAATAACAGGGTATGATTATAACATTAAATATAACATATGTGTAAATGAAAGTTTTACTTTGAGACTACAGTGTCACAAACTGGTCATTAATTTTCACTTGAAAATTAAATTGTATTTATATTAAAATATACATAATCTTCCCAACACTTGGAAGAATTCAGCATTCTTGCTAGCAAGGTAAGCAATGCTTTCAGTTCATTACATTGTTCTGCAACAGTTGGCTTGAGAAACTGAGACACGGCTTCCAATGTAGGGTTAAAATAAACACTGCTTGGCAAGCAAGTGTTTAGAGAACAGAAAAAAATCATTATTAATCTGAATGCTTCAATATCTCACCTTTCATTCTGCTTTGCTTGTTCTTCAACTTGCAGAAGATTCAGTCCAGTTTCCTGATGTAAAACAGTAACAAACACTTTGTTCTGATTCCCACTTCAAATCTGTAATGTGCTCATCCAGTTTCCTTTCTGTGGTTTGGTTGGTTTCGGTTTTTTTTAGATGGTATCTGTGGCTTGTGTTGAAGTGCAACTATTTCTAGTGAGTTACTCCATGCCTTTGATTTTTTTTTCTTCATCACAATCTTCCCCCCTGCCCCCCTCAATCCATTTATGACTCTGAGACTTACTCTTAATCAGTCAACAGGCCATACAAAGAGACTCTGTCAACTTTAACTGGACAGCTGTGGCATACAAATAATGACCTGATAGCCTTGCCTTTTCCATTTATTTAATCTGCCTCAAATGCAAGGCACAAAAATAAAGCTGCTGTTTTAAATCCAGTACAGTTTCTGAATTCTGGGGGTTTATTAGCTATACTGTGTCAATTTTTGCAAGATCAGATTACTCTGAACATGGATTCTGATTATCCTGGCCTGTGACTGGAGGCAGTGGAGTGTATAATATCACTATTAATAGGAGTGTGGGTTGATGACATGGTTTTGACAGTGCAGTTGTTTGCTCTTCTAAGCTTATTCTTCTGACATCCATTAGTTGTGCTGACAGGATTTTCTTGCACGGGAACACAGGACTGTCGGGTCCTTCCATGAAAATGGCATACATGCTGGTATGGTCACCAAGAATACTGAACAAATTTATTTATTTTCAAAGATACTGGAAATAAATGGCAGATGAAATTAAAATTCTACTTCATGTATTTATATGGTTCCTTGACTTGTTTCTGTTACTTCCTCAGTATAACTCATTTATACTGTACCTTCTACAACAATAAAAGGATTAAGGACTTGTGACTTTGAAGGAACTCATAAGTATTTAAAGGAATGAGAGATCTGGTATATAATAGAGTATTTCAAGGGCATATGATCAATCCATCTGTTAGCTGTCCTTTGGAGAGGGAAGCTGTGCCATCAAAAGCTTTCAGACTTGTTCATATATATAACAGCTTTTTTGGGTTCAAATTCTGTTTTAAGGTGCTCTTGAAAAGATCACACAAAGCTCACTTTCTAGGGCAAAATTTATATGCTATAGACAGTGCTATGGAAGGAATCATAGAAAAGTGAGATCATCAGGTCCAAACTGCTGTTGGAAGCAGGGTCTTACAAGAGGTTATTGACGGTTCTACCAAGCTGAGACTTTGGTATTTTCAGCAAGGGAGATTGCATCACTTCTCTGGGCAACCTACTCCAATGTGTAACTGCTCTCAGCATTGATAATTTTGTCTTACATCCAGACAGATTTTTTCACGAAGCAACTTGTGCCCATCACTTCTTGTCCTGTCACCTCTCCTGTGAAGAAAGTAACTCCATCTTCTCCATAGCTACGTTTCGGTTACTGAAAGTCTGTGTTTAGATCTCTGCCACCCTTGCCCACAGGAGAGAGCTGTAGCTGTTACTATTGTATGCTTTGCTGAACTATTTCTGACACCGGTTAAGATACCCAAAAGAACAATGAATACTGCTAAGCAGTGAAGGAGAACATAGAACAACTGACATTCTGTAAGGTAAACGTGACTCGATGATACTAGGATTACTGCCACAAGCGGCAGACCATACTGTCTTTGATAGTCTTGGTGAATGACACATCATCCTGATACAGGATGAAAATCTGAGATTTAGTGTAGAGGAATACTGTAAATGTAGATTGCCTGGTACCATAGTCATACTAAATAACTACAGTTTTACAAAGGGAGAAGGAGATAAGCTTAAAGATCAGCTGTAATGTACTTTAAATGAATGTCAGGTTAAAAGTGAAAAGCTTCTCTAACCTTTGTTGCAGAATACATTTATTTGCTGTTTCCTTTCCTAACCCATGTATGTGCACAGATATACGAACATATAAACAGACCTTTGACACTGTCAAAAGGCAAAGCCTTTGACACTGTCTCCCATAATAT
>NW_010304294.1:0-11348 GCF_000700745.2 Antrostomus carolinensis | reverse complement strand
ATATATATATATATATATACACTTTTTTTTTTTTACAGGTTTATAGTAACTTTATCTATGTGGAGTCCTTTACGTGTGTTAAGAGTGATTTTCCCATGTGAAAATAAGTATAAACAACACTATAAATGTATGTCAAATGAGTCAATTTGATGTCACCGATGTGTATCATACCATTGTGTTGTGTTATAGAATGCCATGATGTCCTTTTCATAAGTGACAAAATAGTGGTGGTCTTGTTGAGGGGAAAAAGAAGAAAAATCATTTTAGCTAAAATGATACTTTGAGCAAATATAGATACTTTCACAATCTAAAACCACATTAAACAAGCAAAGATACTGAAGAGTAACTTACATGTAATTAAAATTTGCTCTTGCATACTAATGTTCATTGAACTTTTGCACTGAACAAACTTATATAGCTTTTTCCCAGAAGAGAAAACCTAAAAACCTAAAAACCTGTGATAATACACAAACAATAAGTCAAACCACAAAACACATCAGAAAAATCCTCTGTCCCCATTTTAACACATCTCTCCAAGTTCCTGTTATTTTCCATTGAGAGATGCATGAATTATGGGAACCAAAATGCCTTTCTACAAGATACAAATTTGATTATTATTAAGTGCTGTTTTGCTCAAGTTATGGAGTACTCATGTTTTGATCCCTGCCTTAGTTAAAATTCAGAGATAGCTAAATTAAAAACAAAACCAACATTTTGCAGTTGTCAGCTAATACATAGAAGATGGTTTTGCTGCAAAATACTTTGTATAAATTGCTTGGAAATATTTTCTAAAAGTTGCTAAGGATCAAATTTTCCACCATGATGTTGAGATCCTTTGTAAAGAGACTCAAAAAGGAAAACTCAGTTCTCAGATACAATTTTTCTAACATGTTTTAGGCTACTCTTCCCCTAGCTCACCCACAACTGCATTACTGAAGCAAATGGAATCATGTTCCCCTTAAGCTGCTGCTCACTTCCCAAGAACAGCTGAAAACTTACCTCTTTCTATCTGCCACAAAGCCTCCTATATGCAGGACTACAAAGGGGTACAAATGTGCTGTAAGCAATCTCACAGATACTGCATGGTAACTACCACATGGTTTGAAATAATCTTTTTTGCAAGAGTTTGTTGTCATGGAACAACATCAGACAATGTTGTCTTTATTGACACAATAGAATCAAACCTGACAAACAAGAAAAGTGAAGACTTCAGTTCTGAAGGACTTTTATGCTGGAATGTGTCATGTGAGACTGAAGAGGGAAATGTGTTCTGAATGTTACAGGAAGAGTTAAAACAAAATCTACTTCTAGACCAAAATTACCAATATATTTGCAGTCATGGGTTACCATTAAATATTTACATTTTTACATTTGCATTTACTCAGTTACAGTGGTAACTAAACTATTTGGAAAAAAATACAAATGTTATAGTAAAGTTAATTTCTGTAGTTGCTGAAGGAACTGGAAAGATCTTACAAAGACTACTGAAAGACAGGGATAAATCTGAATTTGCCAGGGAGATTTTAATAGAACTAGGAATAATTAAGACATTTGGATTTTGACTTCTCTTTCTCCTCCCATTCTCTAATGTATGTAATCTCTAGATAGTGTTATACATACCTCTTAAAATGACAAATGTTTATGAGTGATCTAAGTACTGCATGTTCTATGTAGAGACTAAGAGAAGTCCTTCAATCCCATATTATTATAATTTACTAGTAATGTAAAATTATCTAGCCACTTCTAGCAGGGAACTAAGCTCTTGTGCTGCGTGATACATACATAATGTATGCACTAGCATTTTGAGGACCACTCAGAAGTTAGTGCCAGACTATCTTACGTAATTTATAAATATGTCTTAAAGAGTATACCCTCCCCAAAACAGCTCACTTATCACACAGATGGGTAGAAAGAGTAAGGACACTGTACTAGAAACAATTTACTTTGTTAGGATAAAGCGATTCTAACGTGACAACAGGAGATAGCATTTACAAATATACTTCATAGCTTCCAAACACCAGTCAAGCACATGGTGGTCACAATTCATAAATCCTCGTTAACTTATGTTGCATTTCTTCAGTAACACAGATGCTTAAGGAGAAGGATTTGTTTTCTGGGTGGTGGGTGGGGTTTGTTTTGCTTGGTTTTGGGGTTTTTTTTTGTTGTTGGTGGTGGTGGCGGGTTTTTTTGTCAGACTTTTAAAATACTTTTAGCCACAAACAAAATCTGAGAAAATTTAAACAGATGTCAAAATAAATTTCCACTTAAATTCTCTTCTGAAGCATGATTTGCATATAGCTTAATTCGAAAAGCAGCTGGGTTCCTGAAGAAAAGTTTTATTTTTAAAGAATAAACCAAAATATAAATAACATATTAGTGGAAAAGCAGCCATATTCAAATAGATTGTTTGTATTCTGTTCCAGTGCAAGAGTGGAGAAGAGGGCGCGGAGCCTTGGTATCTTAGCAATTCAACCCAAGCAAATACTTGGAAAAGGCAAGTATAATTGAACCCCATTAAGCTTCATCAATGCCAAAAAAAAAAAAAAAAAAAAGGACAGTTCATTTCAGGAGACTATGAATGGCATGTATCCCAGCAGCTATAGCATATGTTATAGGAAAACCAGGTAGTGGTTGTTAAGAGATACAGTTGTAGGACGAAACAAGAAATTACTAGGAGGACAAAAGCTTATTCATTTACATGATATTGTAACTATATCCAATTTCAGTGTAGTAGGAAGTAAAGGTTTAGGCCCTAAATCATCGGAATTTTTTTAATAACCATGCTGAACCAAATAAGTCAGGCTTTGCTGTAAGGTTGTAAATGAGGGTGCTTTCTCAGTCTATATTTTCTGCTGCTAGGAGAGGAGCTGGGAGAAATACAAAGAACACTTTACCTCTCTTCTCTTAGGACTATGCAATGCCCAGAGATGACAAAGATATGAACAGTTCCTTCCCTCTGACACAGTAGCCTTTTGGAAATGCCCATCCCTGAAAAATCATACAGTAGTGTTGCAGAGAGTATTTCAGCTTCATTACATATGAGCCATGGAAGAAAGAGATGCAGACTGTTCTGTATTACTGAAGTTAAGAGACGGTTTTCCATATTGACAGCTAGTCTGATCATTTATTGTAAGGGCAGAGTTTGTTCCAGGATGCTGGAAAGTGCTTTGTGACTACAGCAAGCAGGGACTCTGGTAGTTTAGGAGTCTTCTGCAATATTACTTACGATGATAGGAAATTTGACTTAACAAGATTGAACCTTCCAACCTTATGTCTAGAAAGTCTGCGCTTCTTTTTCTATTGCGCTGCTAAACATGAAACTTAGCAAGTAAGAAAGATGCAGTGATTTGGCCCTGATGGATGAATACTGGCTGTTCTGTTCTACAATAAGAAGGAAAAATAGGTGAAGGATCTATTAGTCTGATCAATGGGGTTATCCAGGCTGTGCGTAGACCATTAGGTGATTCATAAATTCCCAAGCACCCTGGGGATACAAATGCAAGAACCAAATCTAATTTTAATGTAAATATTCGTAAGCATAGTCAAATAATATCTGCATGCCAGTATGATATTTATTTGTATCAGTATTCCTCTCTGCATGGAAAAGAGTCTTCCACTCGGTGGCTAAATTCACAAGCAGTGGAAACAAAACATCAAGGCATCCTTCCTCCTCAGGAAGCAACAGAAATTTTTGCTCATAACAGACTGATCTCTTCATGTACCACATCTCTATATGGGAAGCATACCACAGTATATTGGAAATATGGGTGCTGACCTTTGTACATGTTTAGGACTTGGGAGCCATATTTAGGAAACAAAGCACATTTGGTTCATTACCTTGGTGCAACAGACTAGAATTCCTACAAAATACAAGGATTATCCATGCTTATCATCAAGCTTACAGACAGCTTCACACTTGTACCCAGGAATGGTGGTACCCTGTTGCAGGCCAGTTAGCATGCAGATTGCATGTAATTAATTTTAGCTTCAGTTTCTGTAATTGAGATGTAGCACAGCGTGTTATTGTATGGTGAAATAAAATGATCCCAGACACATTTTATCAGGTAGAAATAGAACAAAAACTCATACTAGTGATTTAGGGAAAGTAAACAACTAATTCTATACATATGTAATATTTCTTCATTTCTGTTTACTTAAAAGATAAAAGTAAATGATATTTTTATAAAAGAAAGAAGAAATTAGCTCACTGAGGGCTTAATTATCCTTTCTTCTCCAATGGGAATCAATCCTATTGGCAGCTTGCAGGCCTGTTCTCTTGACAAATCAAGTTGTTGGCTGAGGCGTGAAGTGTTAGATTATGATCGACTCAGCGTGACATTGTGATTCATGGCTACTATATTACAGAGGGGAAAAAGGGGATTTATGCTTCATATCCTCTTTGAATTCATAGTGAAACAAGTGAATCATTCTGTTCAACCTCAGGAGTTCATGTTCTACACCTAGGGGCTGAACAATATTACAGGCTTGAACATTTTAAGGAACAAGTGCAATAAAATACCACTGTGAAATATTCTCTCTTTCTCTTCATGCTATAAGTTTAAAGAATCACCTGGAGTAAAGACTTAATGAGTGCATTTCATTAAAAGAAGAAGGAATAAGAAGGATAGTAAGGACAGACATGAAAGGTGACATTGGTCAACTGTAAAAAGACACTTCCAGATAGATAAACTTAACTAAAGGAATAATTATGCATGGTCTCTCTGGAAGGCCTAAATGACGTACAGCATTTTTCTTTCCCCCCTGAAGTAGCCCTTATTAATAACACAATTTAGTTGAACCACCATGTTTAAGAAAAGGTATAACATTAAATATGTTTGTGTTTGTCTTATTCCCAGATCGACACCTGGAAATAACCACAGGCACAACTGGGGTTGGTGTAGCTGCTATAATGAAAGAGGGCATCAGCGCAGTTCTCTAGAGACACGGGACAAAACATGTATTTCACTGGACGGTATTAATAGGGTCTACAACTCCATCTGTTCCTCCTGGAAGGGCCATCCACCCTTGCAATTCATGTGTGGTCATTTAACTAAGTGCAAAACCTGAAGTCACAGCACCAAAAGCTGGAGGAAAATCTAGCCAATCCCCACAGTGCTCCATTTCAATTAAGTTCAAGATCTCCTGTTTTTTAAAATGTAGAATTCACACTACTTTTCCCACAACATTAGGAAATGCTAGGCAAATTGAATTTCATCCTTGCAAACACAGCTTGACTGCAAAAGCAGAACCAAAGTCCATCTCTAAAATGTCAGCACTGGATTCCCATTTCAGCCTTATCTTTATAATGAGCAGAATCAAGGCATGGAAGGTGGCACAATGAAATTAAAGAAAACGCAGACACTTACTCATTTTTGGAGAAAAAAATATTCCCTCTTTTCTAATTAAGTAAAAGTGCCTTTTCAGTTTTTACTCAAACCAATGAATTCTCTCCACCTCTTGGTTATTGTTTTTTGCAGAGGGAGGTCAGTCATCTGAAGGACTTGGAGAAAAGCCAGCAAAGATAAGGCTGAAAAGATCTCTTTCCAGTTTTGAGATAATGGTTTTCTTTCATATATTTATGATTTTCAAGAGACAGGGTTTGGATGGGGTTTTTTTTTTGGTTGGTTGTGTTTTTTTTTAATCTGATACTGCTACTTAGAAATAGCAAGGACAGGAACTTATTATTAACTGTTATTTGTTCAGTGTACTGAGTGGTGAACATTTTGAACAAGTCTTTGTTAGATGATGTTCAGTATTTAATGAATTGTTAATGCAAATAGAGACCTCTGTGCTTTTGCTTGACTTTCTTGAGGTAAAAGTGGTGCTTTACTGTCCTTATACCATGCTTCAAAACCTGGGTTGGTGTTCTGAAGATGTATTCTTCTATCTGTAAACAGTCAGGTAACTCTTGTTTCTAAGTTTACTATTGACATACAAGATAGAGGTTTCTACTCAAATTATGTCTTGCTACTGTGGCATTCCACTAAGATGGTCTCTGACTCCTAACTTGACACAAGGATACTAGTTAGTTATTTACCCATCCATGAATATGGAATCATCTGCTCTTGAGAGAAGCAGATTTAATGATAAAGTGTCTTTCTATAACACACAATATAGGGTCACATAAACTCTAGCTGAAGAGGAAAACTACAGGTTGGTTTGTTAACAAACCACCATAAATTTGCCAAAGTCATTCAAGTATTGCTTTGATGATGTCTGAAGTTCATAATCTATTTTGTAAAGTCATCAGCAACTTTATGGCACAACTGCTGTAAAATATAATTACTTGGAAAATTTGTCCAATGACAATGTGTCAAAACTATGTCAGAAAACACATCAAGGCTAGATCTTCAGTTGACATGTGTCAACTTAGATAGTCCATCGATTTTAAAGGAGCTGCAGAGACTGCTATCAATTTAGAATCTTCTTTTTCTATATCTAAGCTGTGGTGCTGAACATGTAAGAGGCTACTATACTGGCCTCTGGCTAGCAGGTAAAGTACAATGTGGAATAATTGTCTTCAGCAAGAATAAGATCTGAAAATTGCATAGATGTGTTATTTGCCAAATGGGAGCATGAGAATAATATGTTTGTAACCAGTAAAGCTCTCTGCAGTAGTTAACCCAATACAGCAGCTGAGATCCTTTTCCTCTGTGCAGTTACAGATGCAGAAAATTTATTTACAGCTCAGATATCCCCTAAATTTCTAAAACTGATTGCAAAGAGAAAATGACATTTTGACTAACTTACTGAGCAAGATTTATATAATCTGAAGATTAATGTCTGATTCTAAAGATCTTCAGAAGAAAGGTGCTTGAATGCCTACTCATCACATTATCTACCTCTGAGTTAAAAAACAGAATTAAAAAATGCAAACCCAGGGTGTTCACCTCTATTTACACTGCACTTCTGGATGTGCTTGTATCCCACTGCTGCCACTTCAGAATTGGAATATCTCTAAACTTTCAGCTGGCTGCACCAACAGGTAGGTTGTTTATATCAGTCCTCTGGCATAGTGAAGTGTATCTTCAGCTCTACGAAATACCAGGTCAACTTGATTAACTAGTGCAGTCACTGTTGCATTATTTTTAGACCATTTTCCAAAAGTTAAAATGTGCAATCTTAATATTGCTTCTTTTTTTTTTTCTTTTTTTTTTTCCTAATAAGTATATTATTAAGTAAAATCATTCATCCACTATAAGAGCCACTGACCTTAAGATGGATAGCTGTCTTGTGGAGTTCCATACACTATGTACCAAGAGATTATCCCTATCCCACAGAACTTAAACCGCATAAAACAGAAAAGCCAACAAAGACAGACATTTAGTCCTATTTACAGATATGAAACCAGGACAAACAGAAATCAGACACTTCAAAGGTCACAACATTTTTTGCGGGAGAGGTAAGAATTGAATCAACAACTTCTGGGGGCACATCTGTGCTGTGTAACTCAACGCAGAGCACAGGTGCTTACATTACTTTTTACTGAGCTGACTTTAACAGACAAGAGTCTTATTGGTGTGATACTTCACCCAAGCTAATAAGCCCACCTAGAGGAAAAGATATTCAGACTCTAAGATGGTTATACAAATTAGGGCACATGGATAGTTCTTTCCAAATTAAACTTCAGTTTACTGTTCAGCTGTATGAAATACAGTGTGAGAATTATGACCTAAACCTTATCCTAGTTTCTGAAAATAAATAAATAAAGAGAACCAAACGGTAATATTACATTGCTGTTAAAATTGGCATGGATCTTCTAAGCTGGGACCAAACAATGCAACTTTAATAGTCAAAAAGTAACACTGGTTACTGAAGGGCAGAACATATGCATTAGAAACACACACATTAAATTATCCATCTTAGTTATCAGAGCATTTGAAGGAGTTGTAAACATTGTTTATTAGTCTTTTTAAGAGTTAAAAGGATCCCTCTAAGATGTATTTTTTAAAAATTTTTTTGGTAGTCACAGTTCACATTTCTTTCTTTACATATATAAATATAGATTTATATATTTTTATGTGTACATTCATGCACTGGATTAACTTATTCACATGGATTTCACACCAGGCACAGAAGGTTTGTAGTGTCCATCTTTAAAACTTAAAAGGATGCTATTATAACAAAGCTTATTTCTTTAAAAAGTTTGGTTCTTTAAAAATTGAAAAAACAAACAAACAAAAAAAAATTTCCAGCTACGGAGGTATCTACCAAAGGAGCTGGCATAGTTCTTTTACACAGACAGATAACAGTTCTCCTCCACTGTGTTCTTTATACTTCTGTGTTTGCTTTGTCCAGTTATAATAGCAATGAAATTTTATTTTCATGGAAAGTCACTGAAAAATATTTGAAAGTTTCATGTAAAATTGTTCATAGAAGCCACATGCTCAACTAAAGCAAGCCAGAGGTTGTGATGGAATAATTTTCAAATTTCTGCAATCCAGGAAGAATATTAATTGCTGGCTCATGAGATATGAATCCCATAGGGCTCTGCTTTGGGCACTAACCAGTTCACTTTGCTCAGCTTACTTACACATTCCTTGAGATAATTGGAGTTTTACCAAGTCCTTTAAGTTCTAAGACTGAGTTCAACACTTGTTTCACATAGGAGTGTGGGGTACAGTAAAACATTGCTAGGAGAAAATCCACTGCTGGAACTGGCAAGCTATACAGATCTACAGCTCTGATCCCAATCACAAGAGTACACCATAACATGCAAATAAATCATTAGATGTTGCCATTAATTTCTCTATTTTGTCTTTTGCAGCACTAAATACATTAAGGAATTTTTGATAAATTTTCCAATTATATTTGTTCAGAAACATTGGCAAAACAATCTGTGCTATTAATGAGATGTTTAGTGCAAATTAATCATTAAACCGGACAGTCTATGCCCTGAAAAGAAATTAGCTTTGCAGAGTGTTTTTATTAGCACAGTCAGTCTTTGGAAATTATAGTGTTTCTTGAAAGATCTTCCTAAGTACTTTAATTTAACTTATTATAAATGTTATAAATAATTTGTTACAAAGGGATTAATTCACAAAGCACTCAACTGGACTGTAGTCTGTCAACCTGCCCTTGCATATCTGAAGACGAATATATGGAGCAGGAATCTTTAACTTCATATATGGGGATAGCAAACAAAGCAAGGTTCAGTTGAACTCTGGTGTGTCTTACGACACTGAGGAAGGAAGCGGGAGTGACACTGGAGATAGCCATCATATTATAAAATAAAGGAACTCTAAGGTCACTGAAGCCTACTGGAAATTAGTTTTTCACAAAGAGCTCCCTAAGTTACCTAGGGAGTTACCTAGTTTTCTTTCCTACATTCAGCATAACATGGGTGGGGTAGAGAATTTGCAGGGTTTTTTTAACCTCAGTTAAATAAGGTGCAATAAAGAAATCAAATGCAGCAATTAATGCATCCGAGGAGTGGCAATTGTGAACGCATTCTGCATAGAGAGTTTACTCATATATAGGTTCTATCACACAGTAGCATGTATATGAAGGGTAATGTTTTATTAAGCAGCACAAACACATAATATTGCTGCTTCCAGTACAGCACATATGGCAACGTCTCCTAGCAGGAAGAGCAGTTCTTGCTTAACAGAAATATAGTTAATCCAAATACACAAACTGCAAGGGAATTATGAAATCAGAAGCAGCCATCAGATCCTCTTAGCATCACTGCATTTTCTGGAGCTAATTGCTACATCCCCAAATTATGTTTTTTCCCTATACATTTGCCTAACCCTATTTCTTGTGACGACCATTTGTATCATTGTCTTATTTTTAATACAGCATGACTATTCTCTGTGCACAGCCACACTCTACTCACGTTCCTTTAGGATCTGACCCTTTCTTTGACCCTTTAGTTCATGCCTCTTGTTCTTGTATTTGACACAAGTTCAAATTATCTTGTGGCATCTATCCTCTTGAATCTCTTTGGAATTTTATATACCCCAAAAAGGTCACAGCTTTCTCTCTGTACTCCATGTATTTTAGCCTTAAAGTTTGAGAGTTTGGTTGTGGGTGTTTTTTAAAGATAAATTGTTCCACAAAAAGAAAAAAGTCCCTAATGTTTAGTAACATTATGGCTGCCATCTACTTTATGTATTTGATAGCCTTCAGCAAACTGACCTATAATTACTGCATTTCACACATGTCCTCATAAGTTACTTGTAGTGTGATATCAGCCTACTACTTGGCAAATACAGATATAATGAAATTACATGAGTTCCTTGAAAAAAAACCAAAAAACAAAAAACCATAAAAAACCCACATTGGTCTTTGATTCATTTTTAACAGCTATTGTCTGCAATGTGGCAGGGACTGTTTATACTGGCCTTGTATTTAAGGCAATGTCCTAATAGAGATGATTGAGTTCAGTTGAGATAAAATCCTTCAGGAAGCTAAAATCACCTTATCTCATCATTCAGCTTGAGCACTACAGGACAGATTTGCCCTCAGCAGCATGTATAACAGACCTTTGGTTACACTTGTAATGGGCCTCTCACTGCTGTATCTCATAAACTGTTGTTTTTTCCCCTTCTATATTTTAATAACCAAGTGCATGTATTAAACACATGCAGCTTTATAGCAGCTTTTTACTGGAACTCACTCTAAGTTTTGCCTTTTGTTTTATCTAGTTTGGAGAAAAGGAGGCTGAGGGGTGACCTCACTGCTCTCTGCAGCTTCCTGAAGAGATGAAAGGGAGAGTGAGTTGCTGATCTCTCCTCCCTGGTATCCAGTGACAGGATGCATAGGAATGGTTCAAAGCTGCACCAAGGGAGGATCAGACTAGAATCTGGAAAATATTTCTTTACTGAGAAGGTGGTCAAGCACTGGAACAGGCTTCCTAGAGATGTGGTTGATGTCACATATCGGTGTTTAAGAGGCATTTGGGCACTGCCCTTAACAATGTGCTTTAACTTTTGGTCAGCCTTGAAGTGGTCAGGCAGTTGGACTAGATTATCACTGCAGGTCCCTTCCAGCTGAACTATTCTAAATATGATCCTGTACTAACACCTTTTTAGGAGCCGGACTATGAAAAGGCCTCTAAATCTTACTCTCTTGTACAGATATATTTCTCTGAAGATACAATATCTAGTATTTAGATGTCTACATCCACACATTTATACACTGATTTTACAATAAGGGGCTAAGATTTTTTTAATGCGACTGTTCATTTTACAAAGAAATAACTACATTGTCAGAATTGTATCATACTGTAAAGTCCAATGCTATACTACAAAATATATGTTCATTAAAATCCAGTGAGTCTTTAATAGGAATTTGTGTCCAAAGACAAGGAATAAATAACCACCCACTGTAGGAGAAGACCAGGT
>NW_010304293.1:0-32258 GCF_000700745.2 Antrostomus carolinensis | reverse complement strand
ACAAGTCCATAGTGCAGTTCCTCACAGCATGAAAAGCAGCAGGTAGGATACAGCTGTAAGGTCTTGACATCTTGGATGTCCCCTGGTGTCATTTGTGAGAAAAGCAGTGAGAATTTAATGCATAACTGTGTGCTTCAACCCTCCAGTGTGTATGAACAAAGCAGATCTTTGTGAAATCCACAAAATAAAGAGCAATATCAAGATGAATGGGAAGTGTTAAGCATTTTGCAACGCACTTCCATCAGCACCAGTCACCCAATGTGGGTCCCTTTAGCTGCTGCATCCGTCCAGTCCTTGCTCTCCCAGCTTCTCAGAGAGACCTTGCTGATTTTAGAGGTGCATGGGCAGAAACCTGCCAGGAGGGATTTTTTTGCCTTTTTGCAAACCTGGCTTTCAAAATGAGTGCTAAACACCTTTTACAGTATGCAGGAACCATTATTAGCACTCCAGCCAGGCAGAGGCTCAGATGAGGGGATGAAAGTTTCAGGGCTGAGGAGGGCCTGAGAATGATCATACTTTGCCAAAATATGTCCAGTTTTGTTTTATCACAGCAAGATTGTGAACTGACATACTTCTCCCAGCACAGAGATGCCACAAAAGCACGCAAAGGGTTTGTGGCAGAAAGTGTTTCTGCTTGGCCATATGGGTGCCTGTGCCTGAGAGGGGATTTGGCTAACCCTGAACATGATGCCATCTGCCAGATCCATCCATTTCTCTTTCGCTATCCTTTTATGTATCCACAGCAAATGGCAGGCCACCTGCATGTTTTATCTTTTTAAAAGAAACTCCCAACTTGGCTGTCTCTGGAATGCAGGATTAATTGAGAAAAGTTTTCTTCTGGACACAACATTATTTTTTTAATGTCCAAAGTTGAAGTTGTACAAAGACCCACATCTGGATTTAAATTATGCTGAGGACATGTTGACTGCAGTTGATGGCTCATGCAAGAACACGTGTGATCACATTTTTTTTATAAGCTCAGTGTCTGTTTAACTGAAGTGCTAGAAATCTGCTGTCAAGATTAGGTTGCAGTTGTGCTAGATACTGTACAACCATGATGAGGGAAAGCCATTTTCCATTGAAATTAGAGGACTGTTTGTGGCTGAAAGTGCCAGTGAATTTTCACCCAGGCCAAATGGTTTTGCTTCTCTTGCCTCTCTTTTGAGGGTATCTCGCTTTATATTGTAGTGCCAATATCATCTCAGATATTCCAGGCTCCAGATGGACATGAAGTGTGTTATTTGTCATGCTGAAGGGAACATGAGCTGCATGTCAGACGAAAGGGCTATTCAAGGGAAATTACACCACCAATACACTGTTCACTGCAGAACAAGCAAACTCATATTGCTACTTGAAATTAAAAAAGTGACGCATCGCAAATCACCCAAATTCTCAGACATGGGAGATCTAGCCAAGTCCCGGATTCTCACACACATTTTGCTCAGATCTGTGAGCATGCAGACTTTTTTTGGACCATTTTCTCTAGAGATAGACAGTGTTTTGTTTAGAAAAAAAAATTATCAGTGTTTGCTGACACATATCTTACATTCATCACAGCTGTTTACTGATTCACTTGCTGTGATTAATGAGATAGCACATGATGAATGTTTAATGGAGAACACTCCACAAATGGTCAGGGCAAATGCAAAATATTTAGTGTTTCAGAGCAAGCAGTGAGGCTGATTTGGGGGAGAGGCTTCAACCACTCTGAGAAGACTGCTGAGGAAATTTCATGGCTCTGTGGTTGTTTGCCAGCTGCCCACCTGACTGTTCCCATTATTTGGTCCTTTCCTCCATACTACTTCTCTGTGTCCCTGCCTGCCCACTGCTTTCCAGAAGAAAAAAGGCTAGACAGCTTCATGGGGAGGACAGTGTGCCTCCAAAGTAATGGCAGCAGCGAGGAAAACCCGTTGACTAGTTAGGATACTGTGCAGTCAAGGAGCTGAACTGTCTCTGCCTGTTGAGGAGACGTTATGATATAGTTCCCATCGACTTGCTGCTTACTTATTAAGCTGTGTTTTTGAATCCTGTGGCTTAGACTAAAGAGCATATTTTAGAGAGATAGTTGACTTAGTGAGTAACAAGAAGGTTGGCAAGCTACCAAGGGAAGTTGAACAAAAAGGTGATTTTCATTCTCCGAAGGCTGCCGAGCTGACTGCTGATAAGATGCCAAATGCTTCCTAGCTCTCACAGATCTGGACTCCAAATTCACAGGCCTCCTGAGGAATTCAGGAGTCTGTTAAGCCTGTTAAATCCCCCTGATGTTTCCAACAACAGCTTAGATTTTATCACTAATAAAAGAAAACTCACAGTTCCTCTGGATTTAGTCCATCTTATTTCAACAGCTGAAAGAGAGCTTGGCTAAAGGGATAAAGAACCTTTTTTTCTTTCTTTCAGTGTATTAAACCTTTCTCCTTGCATCAGTCCCAAACAGACAAATGCTCTGACACACTCTTGAGTTGGGCTGGAGTGACTGTGGAGACTCCTGTCCCTGGAGTGATTCGGAGGGCTACTGCCCTGGCACTGTGGACACTCTTATACCTGAGCAGGGGCAGCAGCAGAAGTTGTGCACTGAACTCCACAGCCGTCCTATCTGTGTATTAGTGGGAATGGTGCCTGATAACAGCTCAGGTTTATGAAGGGGAGACAAGCTACTCTTCAACTGCCTGAGCCATGGGCCAGGAGCTGTGAATCAGAGCAGGCACCTACAAGCACCACCATAGGAATGCAGTGTCACAGCATGGCTGAGGTTTGAAGGCACCTCTGGAGATCATCTAATCTAGCCCTGCTGCTCAGAGAAGGGTCAGCTACAGTAGGCTGCTCAGCTCTGTGTCCAGTCCACTTTTGAAAGTCTCCAACGATGGAAACCCCATGCCTATTCTGGGCAACCTGCCCTGTTATCTGAGCACCTTCACAGTAAAAAAGTGTCAGGTTTTTTTTATGTTCAAGTGCAATTTCCTGTGTTTCAGTTTGTGCCCATTTCCTCTTCTCCTGTCACTGGGAACCACAGAGAAGACTCTGTCTCTGTTATCCTTACTCCTCCCATCAGGTATTTATTTACATGCACTGATACGGTCTCCCTCCTGATAAGGTCTCCTTCCTGGGCTGAACAGTCCCAGCTCTCTCAGCCTCTCCTCATATGTCAGACCCTCCAGTCCCTTAATAATTTTCTTGTCCCTCTGCTGGACTCACTCCAGTATGTCCATGCCTGTCTTGTAGCAGGAAGGAAGAATTAGACACAAGACACCATTGCTGAGTAGAGGGGAAAGATCACCTCCCTCAACCTGCTGGTGATGCTCTGCTTAATGCAGCCAGGAGGCTGGTGGCCTTCTTTGCTGCAAGAGCACACTGCTGGCTCGTGGCCAGCATGTCCACCAGGACCCTCAGATCCTTTTCAGCAAAGCTTCTTTCTAGCCAGTTGGCCTCCAGCCTGCTCTGATGCCTGAAGTTATTCCTGCCCGGGTGACAGACTCAGTGTTTCCCTGTGCTGAGATTCATGACGTTCCTGTCCACCTGTTTCTCCAGCCTATGCAGGTGTCTTGAAAGGCAGCAAAACCCTCTCATGCTTCAAGCACTTCTCCCAATTTTATACTGTCTGCCAGCTTGCTGAGAGGGCACTGTCCCATTGTCCAGGTCATTAATGAAGATGTTAAACAGTACTGATCATGGTGTTGACCCCTGGGGTACTCCACTAATGTCTAGCCTCTGGCTGGACTTTGTGCCACTGATCCACACCACACCGTGTATTTATCTAGTTCATACTTCATCAGTTTGTTGATAAGGATGTTTTGGGAGACAGTGTCTAAAACCTTGATAGAGTCAAGATAAACAATATCCACTTTGCTGTGGTCTTTACTGGTAAGATATGTCTTCAAGAATTGCAAGCCCCTGAGACCAGTAGAAAATGAAAAAGAAGATCAGGTGGTCTGTAACAGACACCCACCACCACAGCCCTCTAACCCTAACCTGTAAGCTCTAACCTGGCTCATCATCCACCCCCAGGCAGAGCTCCATGCATTGCCCCTGCTCTTGCACATAAAGGGTGAATACACTCCTTGTTGCTTTCCCAGTCCATCCTTCCCGGAGAGCCCGTATCCATCCATAGCAGCACTCCAGTTGGTGAGATGTCACACCGGATTGGCATGATCCCAGTCAGATCATAGAACAGCAACTGCACACAGACTTCGTAATTCCACCTGTGTGTTCCCCATGCTGCATGTGTTGGTGAACAGGAACCTCAGAGAGGCACTTGGTCCTGCTGATTTCCCAGAAAAGGTATGAGAGCCTCACCCATAATGCTGTCCTCTCAGTGCTTCCTTATTTGTCTGCATGCACTTGTATTACACTACATTCACTTCAGGTTAAGTGCTGCAGACTGCGAGTTGGAATCTAAGCCTCTTTAAAGAAAAACTGAATTTCCTGAAGCTAAAGGTTAAATTCCAAATTCCTCAGTCCCACAGCCACAGAACCATCCTGGGACTCGCGTGGAAGGAGGCTGCAGCATAATCCACGGGTCTCATACTGGTGCCATCTCCTGCTGAGGACTGCTCTCCTTGCAGAACGTGTCCTGGAGTTATTTCAGGCTATCTTATGAGTGGATTCACTGTAATAAACTTTTGTAATGTGATCATATCTAATTACTGCTATTGGATTGCCTACCTCATTCCACGCATTGCTTGGAAGAAGGATTTGGCAGATGGGTTGAGAGGGTTATTGGGTACCTGGAACTGTCAGTACCGAAGTTTTGTGACATGTACAGAATGAGGGATGAGCCTGCTGGAAAGGGAGACTGCTCTTATGGCTTGGGAGGTAGGACATGGAGGACCTGGATTGTTTCATTGCTTCTGCCATTGGCTTCCTGGTTGTGACAGACAGATCTCTTTTGCAAGATCAGTGAAAGATAGTAATAACTTCCTGGTTCTCCACAACTATCGTGAAAAAGTATTTCTTGAAGCGATAATGAGGAGCACCGTGAGATGAGAGTCTGAGATGAAAAGAACCTGTTATGGTTGTTAGGGTGCAGCAAATAAAACATCAGGCAGCTGAGGAGGGATGAATTTTGACAACATTACTGAAACTCTGCCTAGAAGTCAGCTTCAGTCAAAAAGAAAATAAGTGTTTTCTAACAAGATGTGAAAGAAAAAAGAGCCATATTGTTTCTGATATAAAATAGTTGTTGAAATATGTTTTAGAATAGCTTTACAGGTGATCAGACAGGAAGCAGAAATTTGTGAGTTGGCACAAGGGATAACACTTCCTTCAGAACTCCTTGTAAAAGCTTCAGAATAAAATGTAACTGACGGGATTCTCGGGAAAAAGCTGTGTGCTAATGGCAGATTTTGTATAATTGGGTTCAGGTTTTCTTGGTTTTGTTTTTGTTTTCCCATGGGCCACTTTGAGGGCTGTATCCAGAGCTCATTGCCATCAAAGTAACTGAACAGACATGTACGAGCACAGTGGTGGGCTCCACACATTGCCGCTTCCTTAATGGTTGTCTCCTGATTTCCATCTACAGGAAAAATGACATTTCTGTTTGATTTCTCCTCCTGTGGCTTCCCAAGTCAGTGGGTCACATCCAGGGATTTGCTGACAGGCACCTCATGAATGGCAGTGTACGCTATGAAACCAGTGTTTCATGGGAATGTCTCAGATGGGGACAGGTTATGTTATTGCCACATAAACAGAGTGTGACTTTGTAGTGTGTCAGCTGCTTTTGGGTCACTGCTTATGTCCATACTCAACAGTAAAACAGTAAATTTTGGGGGCCTTCAGGCTTGGTGTCCTTGGGAAGGTGAAACATTAAGGTATTGTGGCAGTCAGCACTAGTCCTGGCAGGTGAAAAATAGCCAATGGAGTTCATTACTGACCTCTTCTGAGCTATTGTGCTGTGTATACAGGGAAAAACACCTTTCTTTCATATGGTTTCTGTCCCACAACAAAGCTTTTAACACTGCTCCTGTCCATCATCTCAATGATGTTGACTGTGCTTACTGCATGTTATCTGTGTTCTGCTGTGAGAGGATATGAAGCTGCTTTTGCAGCAGCCAGAATACATCAGTGATAGGTAATCAAGGGCCTCCATTCAACATCTGCATTTAAAAGAGACAAAGTGAGCAAATACAAGTTGGTATATGTTCTCCAGAGCAGAATGTTTCGTTAACACCTGATCTGAGACTGCTGTTAGTGGGTGTCCCATAGTCACTGCAGACCACCAGATACAGTCTGGATCTCCACAACCTGGCAGAGACAAAGCCCAGTGGAGGACAATAAAAAAGCACATTATTAAGTGAAACTAGATGCACATATTTACTGGCAGCACTATTAAATAAAAATAAAAGCCCTCACATTTTACCTTCTGTTCACTTCCATCCCTTCTCCTTCCTCTTCCCAAAAATCTGACAAAGCATTGCCAGTTTTTCATGAGAAATGTTTCCACTGGGAAATTAATTGTTGGCTAATACAGTTTACATGTTACAGGCTGATCTCTGCAAATTAGTTTAGCCACGACAAAAATGTGCCCTAGTCATATTGTGAAGAAAAAGGAGAGGGAGAAGATTGTCTTAGGAAAACTTTCCCCAAATTTATTGCAAAATCCATTTGAAAAGAGTATTTCCATTGCATTCAGAGCAGAATTTGATGAAAGTAGAACACAGAAGCAGCCATAACTGTTCAAGACAAATCTCAAGAATGGCTTTTCAAACAAAATACCATGATCAGATCGATTCATCCTCAGGGAAGCAGAATTCTGGGGACTATAGGAGGTGTTTAAACTTGGGGTTTAGAAACATTTCTTGATATTTTCTTCCCTGTATTTAGAAAGGGGAAAAAACTCAGCCATAAAGGACATCAGAAAACCACACTAGTTTCTTTTGGGGTTTTGTTTTGCCTTTATTTTGAGAAGCCTGACTGACCTCCAAATGTTTTAAGTACAATGTTTACATTAATATTTTAGGAGCACTGCTTTTTGCTACTCAATTCCAATTCTGCTACAAGAACTGCAGAGTCATAGGCATCTCTTACTCTAAAGGAGTAGAGCAGGATTGCAATCCTCATCTGAGGAGCTGAGCAAACAGGCTGGGCAGCTTATTCTAGGATCGATTCGGTAAACAATCTAGGTGTGTACATAAAGCTTAGCACGTGTATGAATGACATGTGGTAAGTCTCTACTAGAATGCTTGCTGCATTCCAGTGTTCCCAAATTTGTTGTTTACATGTCCTTTATATACATTTGTTATATATGCAATGCATTCACACACACACATAGATATATATAGATATACAGTGTTGCCTGTTGTGTTTCTTCTAGGTAATATGGCTATTATTTACTCTTGCTGTCTCTGCACTCTTGGGAGAAGCAGCCAGTCTGAGAGGAGCTGGTGTTGTTACAGGCTGAATACATTAATTTCTGTTGATGACAAGGATGTAGTGAATTTTTTTCAAATTACCTTTCCTTTGTTGACCTGTCAGCTGGATGCCTTGCTTCAAAGCTGCACTTTAGCAGTTTTACCATCAGTTCCTTTAAACAAGATGTTTACCACACCATCATCAGTATTAAACTGATCAGCTTTAAAGGACTATCAGGATGTCTATAAAGCACATGCACTGAAATTCAGATATTTTGTAAGCTTTCTTGGAAAATCTTTTATGATTAGTATAAACCCTTCTGATAAAATCTTGCCATCCTTTTTGTCCTAAAGAAATCACCAAGAGCCTCAGTGCTACACCCAGAAAGTGTACAGTCAGTGCTAATTGCAGTTTGAGCTGTTGGATGTAATGAACCTACAAAGTCCAAGAATGGGACCCAAAGAGGAGGGTGGAAATTACAGCAGCCTGCTACAGGGCAGTCTGGGTTGACCATTGCATCCAGTAGTTGATCAAAACAGTTTTGCAAATACCCTAGAACTTCAACAGTGAACTCTTTTAGAAAATGTTTCATTCTCAACTGCTGTTTGAAGATGGTGTTATAAAGGTAAACACATTTTTAAATTCCTGCCACTCTCCCAGATGAAATCTGGCCCTAACTTTGCTCATATGAACAGTGGTCTTACCTACTGCAGTAGTAGAAGTTGTACAATGGAAGCGTGAATATGCAGAAGCAGCTGAAGACCCAGTTTCAATGGGGGCTCAAGGACCCACTTGCATTAATTCAACTTTGGAATTAAGGCCTTGCAAAATTCCAGTGAAAAATACAATCATGTCTATTTCATGTACCTAAGTAGCCCCTTGAAGCCAAAGGAATTGCCCAGGCTTAAGATCAGCATATACATACATGATCTGCTAGTTTAGGACCGTACAAGGGCTGATAAACTGGTTATGCACTCATACTTGATACAGACATTCAGGAGCACAGACATGCTCTGATCATCAAGTTCATTTTTCCCGGAGTAGCAGTGTGTCATACAATCTCTTCCCTGACCTTACCAAGCTCAGTGTAGCTCGGTGCCAAAGGAGTTTTGACCCTGGTTTTGAGGAGTTCTTGAAGGAGGTCCTGAATGTGGCTCCTGTTTGCATGATTGCTTTGAGTAATTCAGGGTTTCTCAGAAAACAAACATTTTAAAGTACTTTTAAATCAAGTTTTGCCATTTTTCTGTTTATGCACACTCAAATGGCTGAGTCCAAAGCCATATACTACAGGCATGCTCATATCCCTCATCATATTTGCAAATAAATTTAATTCATTTTAAAATTATAACACCTAAAAGTATGCATATGGAGAACCAGGAGAATAATGCATAAGTAATAATCATTACATGATTATTTGATTCAGTGATACACTGTCGATTAACACATGTAGCAAAGTACTTGGATTTTCAATTCATATAGCCCAGATAAAATACCTAAGAGCATTGCTCTTGACATTTGATCAGTGCCACGTTTTGAGTTTCTGGAGATGCCTTAAAGGTTAGTGCTATTTTTCATCCTTCCAAACTTTGCATTCGAAAGCTCAGTCCCATGAAGCATCACCTGGTGCCAAGGAATGGCAGTCATTATTTAAATCACATTCTGACATGAGCTGTGCAAAAGTCTCACTTGGCATCTTCTCTGCAGGCAAAATCAGCACCTTTAAGAATGGTTTAAATCAGATGAAGTACTTTTTCAGACAGGGGAGAGGAGAGGAGAGGAGAGGAGAGGAGAGGAGAGGAGAGGAAAATGCTTGACAACCCTTTCAGTGAAGAAATTTTTCCAAATATCCAATCTAAACCTCCCCTGGTGCAACTTAAGGCCATTTCCTCTCATCCTATCACTTGTTACTTTGGAGAAGACACTGAGACCCACCTGGCTACACCCTCTGTTCAGGTAGTTGTAGAGAACGAGAAGGTCTACCCTCAGCCTCTAAACAACCCCAGTTCCCTCAGCTGCTCCATGGGAGACTTGTGCTCCAGACCCTTCACCAGCTTTGTTGCCTTTCTCTGGACACACTCTAGCACCTCAGTGTCTTCTTTGTAGTGGGGGGCCCAAAAGCGAACACAGTACTCGAGGTGCAGCCTCACCAGTGCTGAGTACAGGGGAGAATAGCTGCCCTGTTTAAGGCAGTTATTGGGCACTGTATGAAACTCTCCTCTGGCTCTTGTGTGCACTGTCAGTCCAGCACCAACCTGGCTGCAGAGGGAAGGATGATGAGGTAATTACTAGGGACAGCTTTGTGGGTGATGTGCTCTTTCTCCAGAGCCTGAGCTGGCCTGGGGGGAAAGCCTTGAGGACAGCACTGAAGTATAAACAAGCAAACCTGGTCTGCATCCTGGGAAATGCTGAGCAGAGAGGCTCATGCTGATCACCTGCTGCAACAGGGGAGTGACTCCTGCCCACAGCTGGAGGAGGCATAAGGGAGGTGGGGTATCACAGAAATACCACTTTGGCAATACCTTTAACAGGAAGGTTGAATCCCTGGCACAGGAATTGAAGAGGCTTTTGTAAAATGGCAGTGGGAGAAAGCACGTCTGGGGACCATTTCTGATGAAATGCCAGGGGAGAGTGTTTGGTATGAGCCCAGGGCTGAGCTGCTGAGAACTGACAGAAGCAAAGTATGTCTGCACTTCTGGCAAGCTGCATGCTGGCTGGAAACAAGAAACTGTCCTACAGGCAATTCTTGTGACTCATTGGATGACGTAGTCCTTGTCCCGAAATGCTGTCCTTCATGGACTAGAAGAGAAAAATATATATGCACAAAGACTAAAAATATCTCTGCATCCCTTGTGCCTGTGTGACAAAAGGACAGCTCCAGCAGATGCACCTGCGCAGCAGGCACGGGTCTTGCAGAGAAGACTCTTACTTCTCTGTGCTTGCAGTGTTCACCCTTACCCAGTAAGAGGCAGTTAAAAATAGCTTGTACTATACAAGTCTCTTAAGATCAGTCAAGAAAGACTTACAAAACCATCTCAGGTGCCTTTTTATACATGCAGCTGTATATGCCTTGTTTTTCCTTATTTATACAAGTCAAGAAGGGATTTGAAGGCATAATTTCTAGCGGGTATAAGATACAAAACAAAGCTTCAGATGTCCTCCAAGGATCTGATTTGTAACTGCGCTTCTAAGGTGGGATCTGATGTTTTACTGCAATGTGGAGAATGAGACAGTAGAGATTTTTTAGTTTGCCAGGTAAAGCTTTGCCAACTTTATTGCTATCATATATTCAATAAACCAAGACGTGTTGCTGAAGCAGTTCACATCTAATAGCTGCTTTCTTTTTCTTTTTTTTTTTTTTTTTCCAAACACAGGATAAAAAGCCTTGGAAGAATAACTCTGGGATTTCATAGAATTGCACTGCAAAAATAACTTTTGCACCTTATTAAAAATGGTGATGAAATACGAAACTAAAATTGGGATGAACATATATATTTACAAAGCTTTAATGGTCTGAGATGGGAAAGGAAATACTGCTGTATTTGAATATACAGTCCTAATGAAAGAATAAAGAAGAAAGAAGACTGTAGAAGCAGCTAGTGTTTCTCACCGATCCAGACTCCTAACATCTATGACCTTTGAAATAAGAGTTTCAAGTAATAGTGATGACATCGGGTTTGTTGTTCTCATTCCTGAACCTTCTTGCCTGTAACAGCACAGAATAATCAGAAATGCCTTGCGCTCTTGGCTGCTTGCTTTTAAATTAGCATTCCAAGTCAAAATTGAGAATTTTGTTAAACTCAGTCACACAGAGTGGCAGATTTTTAGTTTTGCTCCTCATTCTAAAAATTCTTCAAAGCTTTAGTCTTCTCAAAAGAATAATTAAAAGGAAAAAATGGGTTTGAAGTGTTTGCAGAGACAATCCTTGCAGAGGAGAAAGCTCCTATGTCTAGACTGCTTGTGCAAATCTAGCCTCAAGGTTAGTTTTTAGTCTCAGCCAACCTCAGTATCTTATCACACCAGAAATGGGTCTATCCAGGCTAAATTGCTGTGCATCGGAAGGACAGGATTAAACAGCTCACAGGGCTGCTGACAGTGTTGAACTGGGCAGAATGAGAAGCTTCCATGCCTGAGCTACTGGCTGAGTGCCCTTTATCAGCTCTGGATTCACACCAGGCTGAAGGTGCTGAGAAAAAATTATAGGTATGCCTGCAGTAGTTGTACACTCATACTCAGAGAATCTCACTCTCTCAATACAGAAACACATACATATATATAAGTGTGTTTATATAAATACACTGTATTGCTTCATAATTACATTATTTACATGTTATATATATTATGTGTAGTCTGTTGTATATATATTTTATATCTATAGCTCTCCTTATATGCATATGGGTATCTCTTTATGTACGCATACACATGACAACATTATTTTAAATTCCAGTGGTACTGGAGTTTCTAGGAACTTGTGAGAAGGACATAGCAATGCAGCCAGACTGTCTGTGTGCTGTGCAGAGCTGCACACCATCTTGTTGAGAATTGTTTGTTTACAGTCTCCTAGCTAAACTGTTACATACAAGGCTGCAAGTACCAACAGACACTGCTGGTGATTTGGTAACTCAAGGTTAAAGCAGGTGGTGATCCCAAATCTTTGCCTTAAAGTCACTCCTAACCCATAAGAAGCTTTGAAGATTAGAGCTTCACATCCATTCACTCTTAACACAATCAGATGGGAGCATGATACAACCCACATTGACAAGGGATGAAGTAAAAGTGTGGTTGCTCATTGGCTACTGCCAATGGGGACTGCACTGATAGCTAGTGTGATGTGCTGGAGCAAGATGCTTAGTGTACATAGCCAGGTTTGTCAGCTAGCCCAAGTCATTGTCACTGGCTGCTAGATCTGGTCTCCTGTCCAGCTTTCCATCAGAGGACTGCAAGTGTCAGAGTTGCCCCCAGGTGAGCAGAGGTGCCCCTCATTCCAGCTTAACGCCCCAGAGGAGGAGGATCAGGACTGCAGGCTCCAGGCATCCCCTCATCATGGCTTCACAGCACAGTGAGATGAGAATTCACACAGATGGCTTCATGCAGACTTACCAGTCATGGTCCACTCTGCAATTCCACCACATAGGCTTGGAGATTAGAATAGGGTTCACAAAGGTAAATAAGAAGGAGGATTCTATAGTTTACATCTGATACACCTTAAATATGCCTTAAAAGTCTGTTCTGCTGCTCAGGTACATACTGAGAGCCACAGAGCCAGCAGCTGGGACACAGCAGGTACCACAAGCACTGAATCTCCCCAAAGGGAAGAAGGAGTGTATTGGCTGCCCTGCAGTCACTAGCACAAATTTTGTTCCTCCCTGGCATTTGTCAAGATGTGGAACATTGTACAGCAGAGCATTAAAAGATACTGAACTCAAACTTTGATTTTCAGATCTGCACGGGGCTGAGCCTGCTATGAGGATATCAACATGATCTGCACCTGCAGCCCAGTCCACCCTCCACAAAGCAACATCTTTGAAGTGTGGGGCCAGTGCCAGGCCCTGACGGGGCCTGAAAGACACCCATGCACTGCCAGGGTGTCCAGCCCCAGCCTTTGGTACCCCACAGGCCTTGCTCCTCGGTGTGGTGGTGATAGGTTGGGGCAGCTCCCGGTCAGTGTCTGGGGGATGGGACAGGAACAAAGACCCCCATGTGTCATGGCCTCAATGACTGTGCATCTGGCCCAAACTGTGCTTCCTCTCTTCCCCCCAGCTCAGCTGCCTCCATCCAGTGCTGACTCCCTCACTGTAATCCGCAGGCGATGGCTCAGTAGCAACTTCAGTCCAAGTCCTGCATCCATCAATGTCGCTGGCTGCAGACAGTGTTGAAAGCCCCAGAGCAACTGAGATCATATTTTTGCCTAGCAGTTCCTTGTTTGTACTCATAAGTGGTGTGGAAATATAGTAGCAATGGTGGGAAGATGTTGATGCCTTCATTGTGTGTGAGAGGAGTGGTTCCATGGGGATGATAGGCACAGCCTCTCCTGTCCCTACATCCCTACAGCAGAGAGCACAGGGACTGAGTAAGGCCTCACATCTGTCTGCTCTGGGTCTGCACATCACCCTGGCTGAGGAGGAGATCCCTGGGCAGGCTTCATGAAACCACCACAGAAACATATATGTATGCATATATAAACAAACACACCCATATACTTCACACAAACACAAATATAGATCCTTTCTAAGAACAGTCTGGAAATCACGTTTGCAGTTTGCTGGAGCTTCCACAACAAAATTATGCAGGAAAGGAGTGGTGTAAAGTTGTAGTCAGAAAGCAATTTCGCTTTTCAACTACCCTTTGATAAACCGAGCGATGTTCACTCAGGGGTAAGGTAATACCTTTTTGCCAAAGAACCACTTGCAGAAGTGTTGTGAGACAGTAGAGTCAGAGAGATGCCCCTCTTCATAGTGCTGTCATGCCGAGGTGATGTTTCCTACCCCACTGCCTTTACTCTTTTTTTAAGAAGTTTCTGGTGTTTGAATAATACTTCTGTGACCCGTACTAGTGCGTGAAGGCACCTTGTGGTTCCCTTCTTTTGCAAGGTCTGTGCATTTAACTAGAGAGGTGGCAAGGGCAGATTCCAGGTAGAAGGGATGGATGCTGTATGCAGACATCCTTTAGGACAGTGTCCCAGATGTTGCCCTGACTCTGCAAATCCTCCAGGCCAGAAGTAGAAAGATACAGTCATGGGCAAAAGCAATCAAATTCTGTATAAGTTGCCAAAAAAATCATCAGCCTGGGTTGTTCCAGGAAGTAGGCTGGTGTGGGAGCCCATGCAGGCAGCACTGCTGCAAAAGTCTTGGGAAAAGTCACTCCTTGAAACAAAACACCCACTCTGGTGGCTTTCCTAAAGGGTGGCATCTCTTTGAAGTACCACTCAGCTCCTGGGTGCTGTGAGTCTCCCCCAGTCCTGGGGCCTGGCGAGGAGAATGAAGTGGCAGCTAAACCCCTGGTCTGCATAAGGGCTGTGTGGGGCTGTGGGGCAGGGTCCGCACAGCACAGACCTGCGTGGAAGTGCCAGGGCAGGGCACTGTGGTCCTTGCTGAACAGTCTGACCAGGGTGCTGGTGCTAGCAGATCACAGCCCCAGCAAGCTCATGCCAGAAGTCGAGCTAAGGGATGTTGTGCACAGCTCAGTTCCTGTCCCGACTGCCCAGCCATGCTCTTGGTATGGATGTCCCTTGGAGCAGGAAAACCCCACGGAGCAGCCACAGGTGCTACTGAGAGCCCAGATGTAGATTTGAAATTTAGGAGGCAAGCTGGAGGGTCCTCCCCAGGGAAGGCTGTTCCTTGGCCTACGAGGAGACCCTGCTTTTGCTTGAATAATGAGGGTTGGACATGCATTGGGAATGGGGTTTATGTTCACTTTATGCAGTGAAATGTTGTGATCTTTTTGGTTTCCAGTTTCTAATTACTTGCCTTCTCCGTGTCTTTCTCTAATACTGTAGCCACTTTCCTCCAGCTAAGCTCTGGCATTGCCTGGGCATTTGATGGGGTTGTGCAACCCCCAGGAAAGCATCTTCTGGCCAATTTTTCCACCAAGCTGCAGCAGACATGACAGGGCTACTTGCTCACCAGGGAACCTGCTACTACTGTGCTGCTCAGAGCCACACAGACCAAGCCAAGCTCTCCCACATTGCAGCAAGGCCAGGAAAGCTTGTCCTTTCCCCTTGCTGCCCCAGGAAAATGTGATGGGGGGCATTTGGCCAAGACCTCATCACCCCAGTAATCCTTCTGTTGTTTCGTCTGTATTAACACGCAGCTTTGCTAGATGTGCTGCTCAGGGTAAAAGTTTCACAGACCCTGATGCATATGGGAGCGACCCAGGCTGCAAGCAGAAGCAGCCTTCCATGCTCTCCCCTCTTCCCCGTGAGCGAGGTCAGCTGCCTCCATCCTGCGCTGCCTCCCTTGCCGTAACCCCGAGGTGATGGCTCAGCAGCAACTTCAGTCCAACTCCTGCATCCAGCATTTTGCGAAACTGTCTCCTTTGATCTGCTGGTCTTTGATCTTCTAATATAACTAAAGATCCTGAATTAATGCTGTTGTCATCTGTGGCTCTGCCTGTCTGACAGCATGCCTGAGTTCCAGATATTCTTTTGTTTGGTGCACTGTTGAGATGCTCTGATAAGTGGCATTTTTGTGACTGGTTAAATAGTAACGGTGTGCAGAGAGCAGGGTTGATGGGAAGGTGACAGCAGACCCAGTTGCAAGGATTTGACTAATTAGAGAGTAGCAGCTCTTCTGCTGATGTTAATTGTCACAGCCCTGCTGGAATGCACAAGCCATAAAAAATCACATCAGCTGAAGACTCTTCACATCAGCCAAGAATTTGCTGCAGCTTTGTCTCTCTAATATAAATATTTATGTGGCTGGATCTGGCTCCATCTTGCAATTTGATAATCTATGAAATGCCTACAGCTTCAGACCTGTTCCTCACCTCTTTGCCTCATTCTAGCTCTAACAGAAGGTGTTATGAACAACAGAGCTGATTTCCTGACATTAGGATTTTTGTTTGAGTTTTGGTTCCATGACAGTCAAATCATATTATTGATGGCAACAATTAAGGTGCATGGGGATTGCCTTTATTATCCTTGTGGATGCAGGATGCTCAGGTTCATTCTGAAGCACCAAGAGATCCAGATAAGAACTAAGGCAATTATAACTACGTGTTTCATTTAAAGTTGAAAACTTCCCTATATGTTGCTTGTTGTCTTTAACAGAGCACACAGATGGACTTATTTTTAGGGTACTAGCTGCTTAAAGCCTGGAGATCATGGTGGATACTTAAAGAAAGAACAGAAAGAAATGGACTGCTGTTTTTTCAGATTTTTTCTGAAGGAGTGCTTATGAGCATGAGTGATGTGCTGAGGCACTGGGGAAGGAGCAGAGAAGTGCCATCACAGACCAAGTTAGCTGGAGGAGCTACGAGCTGAAACTACCTCTGTTCACATCCATGAGTCTGAAAACCTCTGCTCAGTGCCATGCTGAGGCACACAAATACTAGTTTTTGAATTTCTTGGGACATCCAACTGCACCCTGAGGTGAGGCTGGAGCTACCGCCGGCTGTTAGGAGGAGCTGCTCACTGCCCATGTCCCAGCCAAGGTGCAGACATGGTTCCAGCCTGGGCAACCTGGGGACTCAACCCATCCGGTACCTTCATAACACAGCTAGCACGCACCATCAGCATCAGACATCTCATTGAATGCAGAAATGTTGGATACCAGCCTGTTTTACCTAAGGCAAACATGGCAAATTCAATTCAGTCCTGTGCCAGAAGAGGATTTGAATGCACCTCTTCCAAGAGCCAGGGCAACTTCCAAGAGCCAGGGCAACCTCCAGGAGCCTACTCGCAAGTTGGGGATGTGGCCTTACTCTGAAGCTGTCTGATGGCATAAAAACAGGTATCAGACATCTCAAGGTTGTCCTGGGACTGGGGACACAAGTGGACGTCACTGCTCTGGTGGTCCTTGTGCTCACCCAGGCAGGGGAGTCCCGATTCCTTCTCCTTATTGCCTGGGCTGGCCCTATGTGATAGTGTGGCAAGTTTTGGGATGAAGTGCAGGAGCAAGCATGGGGAGCAAGACTGAACTCCACTTCTCCCTCCTGGGCCAGACATTTGGGCCGGGTCTGGCTGGGTGGAGTCAACTTTATTCATAGCAGTCTATATGGTGCTGCATTTTGGATTTGTGGCTAAACCAGTGGTGATCAAACACCAGTGTTCTAGCTGTTGCTGAGTAGTGCTTGAACAGCATCAGGGCTTTCTCTTTTCTCCACTCTGCCCCCACTGCTGCCAGTGGGCAAGAGGCTGGGAGAGGACACAGCTGGGACAGCTGACCTGAACTGCCCAAAGGGATATTCCATAACGTAAAACATCATGTCAGCAATAAAATTGGGGAGAGGAAGAAGAAGGGGAGGTTGAGAGTTCCTAAGGTGGCTGCTGCTCAGAGAGTGGCCGGGCATCAGTCTGCTTGAGGGAGGTGGTGAGTGATTTCCTTTCCATCACCTGCGGGTTTTTTCACCTTGTTCCTTCACCTGTTAAACTGCCTTTGTCTCAACCCATGATTTTCTTGCGTTTGTTCTTCCTGTTCTCTTTCCCCATCCTGCTCGAGATAGGGGGAGTGAACGAGCAGCTGTGTGGGTGCTTGGCTGCTGGCCAGGATCAACCCAGCTTACCACTTTAAGAACCCAGCTGCTAAATGACTTCCAAGTAATTTCATGGAGATGGGTGAGGCATTACCTGGAGGGGCAAAGTAAGAAAGATTTAGCCTCAGAAATGCCAACCAGACTTGGCTTCCCAGCAAATGTGGTCAAACGTGGGCAAACTCTCCCTGGGCAGGTGCAACATCTAGGCACCAAGGCAGGGAGATGCATGGACCTGCTGCTCTACATGCAAACAGAGCTTGCAGGTCCAGGGTGGAGGTATCTGTTGTACCTTCTGGGGTAGGTTTGGTGGGAGGAAGTAATTTTTGTGGTCATGGACATAAGTACTTCAACTGTCCTTTGGAAGTGCACCTCACCATGGATCTTTTCTAGATACACTCCCTGGCCTGAAATTGCTGCAGTCATCCTGTTTATGTGCTGACATTGCAGATTTGCACTCAAAAAGCCTATCAGGTAACACCACCCCAACATCATATAGCAGATCTATGAACAAACAAGCAAACAAAAAGCCCAACCCAGAAGATAGATGTTCGCTACCAAAGTACCAGTTACACTGAATCACAGCTCCTCAATCACCTTGTCTGATAAGAAATTGGAAGAACTGTAAGTCACAGTAAGATACTAGTTGCACATCTTTCTATTCCTGACTTGTTCCTCTATTAGATTTAGAAATCATAGGCGTGGATAATAGATCACAATTTCAACAGATGACTGAGGAGTTCTGAAAAGGTGATATAAATGGAAAGAGAAGAAAACAGAGATAGATTGTATGCAATATTGGAAGGGTCAGACAGGAATGTACAGAGAAAAAATTGATTAGGAACCATTAAGTTAAATACTTAGAAGAAATGACAGCATGAAAGAAATGACAGCAAATGAAAGCAAGAAGTACTTGCTTTCAACCAAAAATGCAAAAGTTTTTGTGTTTGCAGATGGCTAGTGCCATCAAATTAGCCCCACAGTACAATTAGAAAATATCAAGAGAACTCAAACTATCACTCAAGGGCAAGCAGGACACACGGGCCACCATTTCCTCCAGCCCAGTTTTAAAGAAGTGAGTCCTGCTTGGTTTTGTGAAAGAAAAGTCCTTGAGCATCCTCCCTGACAAGTCCTCTCTGGAGGTGCCTGCCCACAGCCCTGGCTGCACTGCCTGAGGAGTGGTGTTTAGGTCTTCTTCTGCTCTCAGGGTAGCAGCTCTCTAAGGCTTGCTTGGAGTGCTGACCATTTCAGGTCCCATCCCGAGACTGTGGGCTCTTGGGCACACTGGAGAGGGGACCATGGGCACTCAACAAGTTGCAGGCATCTGCATTTCAGCCTCAAAGAGTGAACATCTGACATGTAGGCACCCAAATTCTTAGTAAGAGTTGGCCCTAAGGAGAATGCATTTTACTTGCATGTCATTCATACCCTTGCATTCAGGCTCACATTTCAAAGGGAATTGAAGTCATCTGGTGTTGGGAAGGAAAGTAATGTTAAGCTGGGATCCCTGCAGTAATGAGAAGCATTCTCAAGTGCAGAAAAGGACTCCCCTAAATACAGAAGAATTAAAAGAAAGGAAAACAAGTTCTGAAGAAGTATGATGTTACAGTCAAAGAACCAGGGATGTGCATCTAAATTCCCTGCAAAATGAAAGCTTTGGAAATGACAATGGCATAGATTAAATATAAGTTGATGCAAAGTATTGAGAGAAATATAGTGTACAATAGTTCAATTTACTGAAAAAAAAGCATGAAGGCTCAACTTTGATTCTCTACTTCAATGTAATTCTAGAAAGAGAAAAAATATTTTCCTAGGAGAAGAAAACACATTAATGATTCCTTCTTTTCAAAAGCAAGCAGGAGAATGCAATATGACAGGTATAAATGTGTGTAATGCCTAAGAATTCTAACTTAAAAGATTTCAAAGCAGTGACAACTCACAATTCACAGTAACAGAAAAATCACATCCCTAAAATGATGAGAAAAAAATGGATTCATATTTAGATTTGAATTAAACTATGGAACCAGAGAAACTACTCAGTCAATATCAGTACTTTCCAAGGACAGCAACTCTTTTGTCTTATGTGAACTTTATGATTCTGCCTCCATAGGAGGAGGAAGGAGGATGGTCTGGTGCTTAGGGTACTGGTTTGAAATACAGGTTCAATTCTTCATAGCTATCCTCTCTGCTCCTAGACGAGTGATTAAGCTGCACAACCCAAAAAGTGTTTTCTTACCTAACTTCCATCAGACTTGCAGTGAGAGACAGGGTGGGGTTAGGCAGTCCTTGCCTGGGCATCGGGCTCCTTGTGAAGTTGCCAGAAGCTTCCCCCATGTCCAACAGAGCCAATGCCAGCTGGCTCCAATACGGACCCACCACTGTCCAAGGCCAAGCCCATCAACGATTGTGGTAGTGCCACTGAGGTAACTATATACAACACTGAGGTTGTATATTTAAGATGGGGAAAAAAAAAACTGTGGAATTGCAGCCAGAGAGAAGAGTAAGAAGATTTGAGAGAAATAACTCTGCAGACACCAAGGTCAGTGAAGAAGTAGGGGGAGGAGGTGCTCCAGGCACCAGAGCAGATTCGGCTGCAACCTGTGGTGAAGACCATGGTGAGGCAGCTTGTCCCCCTGCAGCCCATAGAGAACCCCACACCAGAGCAGGTGGATGCCCAAAGGAGGCTGTGACTCCATGGGAAGCTTGTGCTGGAGCAGGATCCTGGCAGGACCTGTGGCCGTGTGGGGAAATGACACTGAAGCAGTCCATTCCTGAAGGGCTGCACACCATGGAAAGGACACATGCTGGAGCAGTTCATGAGAGACTGTCTCCTGTGGGAGGGACCTCATGCTGGAGTGGGGGAAGAGCATGAGGAGGAAGGAGCAGCAGAGACAACGTGTGATGAACTGACTGCAACCCCTATTCCCCAGCCCCCTGCACCACTCGAGGGGAGAAGGTAGAGAAACCCAGGAGTGAAGTTGAGACCGGGAAGAAGGGAGGGGTGGGGGGAAGGAGTTTTAAGATCTTGTTTTATTTCTCATTAGCCTACTCTGATGTTAATTGGCAATAAATTAAATTCATTCCCCTGCGCTGAATCTGTTTTGCCTTTGACAGTAATTGGTGAGTGATCCTGTCCTTATCTCAACCCACAAGTCTTTCATTGTATTTTTCTCCCCCTGTCCAGTTGAGTAGGAGGAGTGGTAGAGTGGCTTGGTGGGTAGCCGGCAACCAGTCAAGATCAACCCACCACACATGGATACATGTTGAATATACTGTACACTCTATATGCAGGTGTACATATGGCCCAGGCATGAAAAATGTGGGAGATCCTGAAGTAGTGGTGACCTAAGCAATTTTTCAAAGGTTGCTGAAGTGCTTGTAACAGCTTAGTCAAAAGGTTTTGATAAATCCAATCAAGTTATTTAAGTGCTTGCCCCATCCTATAAGGAAAATTTGTATTTTAATAGCTGAGTGGGATTAGCATCTTCTAAGCTCAGGAAAAGCACTGTGCTGCAGGCAGGGGCCTATCTTCACTCCTTGGTGATTCCCACCTTGGCTAAGCTGCTGGGAAATCCAGTTGCATGAAAACCAAGTATACTCTGGACAACTGTGATTTAATTTGAGAGGATCTTGCTGCTGACACATGCCCAGCATCTTTAAGATCAAAACCATCAGACATTGGTTAGACAGCAACCCTGGTATGTGCATCCCAAGGCACTAGTGGTCTCGGGCTGATTCCAGCAGCAACAGCTCTGGAGGACAAGAACTGGTGCCACCACAACTCTCATGACGTGGAAGGTGATAAACAACTGAGGCTCCTCAGCACAATCCCTGACAGAAAATAGGGTGTTGACTTTTTTTAGTCATTCAGATAAAATCAGTTAGGACTGGAGCAGATCTCAGGAGGCCAGCTAATCCAATCTCCTGCCCAGCTGCCCTTACAGCACTTCTGAACAACAGGCACTGAATGTTTTCTTAAATAACTTCCAGGGATGAAGATGCTTCTGTAGGAAGCTCAATGTGGAGCGAAGTGTTTAAGTTGCTGCAGCGAGCAAGAGACCAGGAGCGTGGCTAATTCATGCCAAGGGCCAAGAGGAGATCAACCATTTTAGCCCACAGGGATGTCCCATTTGCTGCCCTACAGCCACACGTGACAGCAGGTCAGCAGTGCAGAGGCAAGGCTGGAGCACATCCACAATACGAGTCTGGGAACATGTCACACAAGGGCACTCCAGAAAAAAGCAGGACTGGGTCACAGTTGCAGTCCTGCCAGTTAGTATTTGTCACCTTGAGCAGCTCACCTCTGCACTTCAGTTTCCACGTCTGCAAACCAAGGCAAGTAGTATGAGCCTGCTTCAATAAGGCCATTCGCCATCATGCTGCAAAGGCCTAAGTGTCATTTAGTGTCATTACTGCTGTCTAATTCTGCATTATCTTCAATAAATATGGATGTGGCAAGATGAGCTCACAGCCAAAAAGCTTTTTTATATGCTGAATATAAATTATATTATATGCTGAATGCCTTGTTTAATGGGACCAAGTGAAACAGCAGTCTCTGCTTAACTCACTCTCGCCCTTCAAAGGGTTTAAGCAGAGCTTTCCTTGTGCAGCATGAAATCGTGTTGCAGCATCAAATGCCAATCCCTCTGAGAGCAAATATAGTCCCTGCCTTGTCTTGTTAATAAATGCTAGAACACAGAAACAGCTTCACGTGGTTTAACCTCCTCCTCTTCCTCAGTCACCAATAAAACTACCTGCCCAATTTTACTGGTAAAACATTTCCTACTGCCTAGGCCACTGCAAATCACAAAATGCTTTTCTCCCTGCATTAAAATGGCAATGTACTATGTAAGTGGTTCCGCAATGAAGAAAGAGCTAGAAGCCTGCAAAAACCAAAACTAGAGCCCCACACAGAATACACATGACTCTGCATTGTTTTCTTCGGGATTATAAAAGAACTGGCCTGGCCAGTTGTGTTAGCCAAGATTTAAATCCCCATGATACTAAATGACACAGGCATGACACAACTGGTTTTGCATAATGGCTTTTTACAAATTTGCAAAACATAGACAACTTTTCCAAATGTTAACCCAGGCTACTTTTATCTCGTGGCTAAACTCTAACTCCGCAGGAAAGCCGTTCCACCAGAATATCTGGTGGTTTATGAGCAAACACACATCCGGGAGGTTGTGGACCATTTTACGTTTATGGGCCCAGATATTTTCCCCAATAGATGTGGGATCCCCCTGTGGCAAATTTAAGCCTTCTGACAATAGGCTTCCCATTTTTTGGTTACTTACCTTGTACCCACAGGATTTCATGGGCTGCAGGTTGAAAGTTGACGATTTAAATATCAATCAACTTAATTCTGCAGAAGGATTTCTTTGCATTTGTCATGCTGCAAGAGAAAGAGCTCAGCTACTCCAGGCTGCGGGGAGCAGGGAGGGGAAGGATTAACTTCTGTGGTTGTGGGGTGGTTATAGGAGGCTCCTTTCTGGGATTTCTTGTTTCAGGGATCTTCTGGGATGCAGGGCTGAGGGATCACAAAACCAGAGAAGTGTCCATTGGGGATGGCACAACCCCTTTGCATTAAATCTTCCTCCCTCCTGGGATTACTCCTGAGCTCTGTGGTACAACAGGTACAACTCCAGGGTCCCCTTTTGATCAGCATAATTCTGGCCACAACTGGCTACCTCTGCACCTCTCTTGTGACATTGCCTCTACAGCTGCCCTCTTTTCCTGCCTTTTCTCCTGGGCCCTTTTCCTCCAGCTCAGTCCAAGGGCATTTAGACCCAACCCACATCTAGTCTCAGTTTAAAGCTGGCTCCATAAACAAGCCTGTAGTTAGAGCATCATCATCTCGGACCAAATAGCTCCACCCTTACCCCCCACCCAGCTTTTGTATGCTCTTGGCCTGTGCTGTAACTCTGAAGCAAGTACCAGGGACATGCCCTGCACATGAGGATGCTTTCCAAAATGGAGTCCTTGTCCCCGAAAGAGAGTCCTGCTCTCCAGTTGAGTTTATGCTGGGGCTGCCAAGCAGGAGGTGCAACATGAATGTCCTGTGAGAGCTCAGGGATTTTGGCACGAGGGTACAGCATGGGAGTGACTTCAGGAGAGACCTTCTCTGGGCCCCTAGTCAAAAACATTTATTACAGCAAAACAGCTGGAGGGGATGCTGTATGCTTTTGCCTGCTCTTTTCTCTATGTCTTATCTCACCCTGTTCCTGCAACTTTTTTTGCATGACATATCTCTTAGAGTCCTAAATTGCATAACACAAGAATATGACACTGCACAAAGTTATTGGTCTGCAAGTGGGAATTGTATCCCCCAAAAATTTGCCTGTGGACCCACATCCTATAGACCACAAGGCATGTTAGGAAGCACCAGCCTGCAATATTTGGTTTTTGCACAAATTCCAGGGAAGCACTCCATGAAATAGATACCTTTGGGATTAGCCTGGTGCTTCCTTTGCCTATTACAAATCCTTTCATCAAAATATGTGATACAAAGCCTGATTTTAGAGTCAGAAGCTTTTGGTGAAAGCCATACATGCGGTGTTGCATAAGAGGATGTACAAGGGAAAGAAGCAGTCCGCATTGTCAGTCAGTGATGGGTGTTTTGCTGGCCCTTTAGTTTGGAAAGTTTTACCTGTGGTTTTGAAGTTTTGGCTCATGATCCCCTTGTGGACTTGATTGATTTTCTGTTATCTTTGGTCCTGTAAATATTAACTACTGTCATTTTGTTTGATATGCCTGTTGCTGCTCAAGGGTCTGAGTACTATGAACCTTAACCTAAATAAAGCAGTGTGACTTTTGTTCGGCAGGAGCCAGCGAGCATATTTCAGCTCCTGTGTGATATGAATCACAAGTGAAACCAGAAAATGTGTGGCTGGAGGTGGTTGTATAACAGCAGGGCTGCGTTACACAAGTGCAAAATCCTCTGCTGAAGTCAAACGGGGGACATGCAAGTCAGGGAACACCACTAGCAATGACAGGAAGTTCACCAGCTTATCTCTGGACCTTGCTTACTTATTGACTAACTAAAAAGAGCTGCCAAACTGGCACTTTTGCCTTCCCCTCACCACAGGCTGTGTTTCGATTGTATTAGAAAAGCCAGGAGAGGTTTTCAGGGTTTCATTTTGCCCATTTGCTGCACTGTTTGCCGAGGCCAGGGGCTGGCCACAGGAAGAGGCAGCAGTCAGCTGGGCTCCTCAGAGTTCCACTGCATGCAATTGAATCACATCCAACATGATTCTTCCCCAGTGCTGCAAACCCTCCCTGGGGACCCTGTCAGGTCAGGTTTGTCTAACCCACTCAAGAGGCTGCTCCTCCCAGCGCACCCCAAGGCAGCACTCCCTGCTATCGGCCACGTCAGGATCTGGGACCCCATTTGGGGCACAGCCTGGACTCTGATGCAGCCCTCACACTCCATTGCACACTGGAGATGGAGCCATGGCATGCAGGGCATGGGGATGTGATGGGCTGTGCCAGCAGCACACTGGGCACTTGTAGGGACAGAGGCAGAGTGATAGGCACAGCGGTGGGAGCACAGGAGAAGCCCCCTGCTCCCAAGCCACTGCCCTGCTCAGGCTGCAAGCACTGCAGCCCAAGGGTTCTGACAGCTGCACGGAAAAGCCCTTTTTGCAGGGTGGGGTTCAAAACAGTATTTCCTTTCATGTCACATCAGCGTGGCTTTCCATGAGGGACCTGGGGGTGTTGGTCAACAGCCAGCTGAACATGAGTCAGCAGTGTGCCCAGGTGGCCAAGAAGGCCAATGTCATCCTGGCCTGTATCAGAAATAGTGTGGCCAGTAGGACCAGGGAAGTTATCTTACTCCTGTACTCGGCACTGGTGAGGGTGCACCTTGAATACTGTGTTCAGTTTTGGGTCCTTCACTAAAAGAAGGACGTTGAGTTGCTCGAGTGTGTGCAAAGAAGGGCAAAGAAGCTAGTGAAGGGCCTGGAGAACAAGTCTTTTGAGGAGCAGCTGAGGGAACTGGGATTGTTTAGTCTGTTTAGCCTGGGGAAAAGGAGGCTGAGGGGAGACCTTACTGCTCTCTACAACGACCTGAATGGAGGGTGTAGAGAGGTGGGGATCAGTCTGTTCAACTAAGTAACAAGTGATAGGACAAGAGGAAATGGCCTCAGGTGGAACCAAGGGAAGTTTAGATTGGATATTAGGAATAATTTCTTTACTGAAAGGGTTCTCAGGCATTGGAAGGGGTTGCCCAGGGCAGTGGGGGAGTCCCCATCCCTGGAGGTACTTAAGACTTGAGTAGACATAGTGCTTAGGGACATGGTTTAGTTAAGGACTTGTCAGTGTGAGGTTAATGACTGGACTGATGATCTTAAAGGTCTTTTCCAATCCAGGCAATTCTCTAATTCTGTGATTCTGTGATGTTGGAGCGCTTCCTTCCATGCTGTGCCATGTGCCACAGGGCAGGAGCCCAGCTGGCTGTGCTTGCAGGGGATAGAGATGGGGACACAGCGCTTTGCTGCTGGGGCTGGGCACGCTCTCTGCTGGCTTTCCCTTGGGATGAATTGCCTGGAGGCTTTGGTCCGTCCCTTGCCACCTCCCGCTGCTGTTTGATGCTCAGGCCTTCTTTTTTGGGCAGAAACAGTCCAAATGAATATGTCACAGTTAAGGTGACTCACAGCTCAAGAAGACGTTCCTCTAGGTTTCATAAGGAAATTATAATCTGATTTTTGCAGCCTGAGCAGCCACACTGTATGGTCCAGAGGAGCCTGAGTAACTTGCAATAACCCTCCATGGAGGTTAAGGCAACTCCATTTAAAAACATTTATTTCAGAGTGAGAAAAATAAAATTATCCTGACCAAACAGAAGGGAAAGCACTGAGCAAGGAGGGCCAAAGCAATTTTCACTGTGGCACAGCCACTGCACAGCGCTATCAGCTGAGGGCCCAGTGCTTTGCAAGCACCAGTCCATCAAACACAGTGATCCAGGGGTGGTCCTGGCAGCTCCCACCGCCCACCAGCCACAACACACCCCACAGTATCATGGGTCGAGGTCCCTGCTCCTTCCTGCCTGGGGTCCCCATGCACCTCTGTGTGCCTCCTTACACATTCCTGTTTTCTCCCTGACTTGTGCTAAAGGGAGAAAGACCTTCCAGCACCTATTGCGTGCTCAGTGAGTTCACTGCCTTAGTCCCACCATGTCTCTACCACAGGCCTGTTGTCATTGCTTAAATATTTGTGGGTGGCAGGAGCCCTTGGTCCGTGCACACGCTGTGCTGCTGGCACTGGTGCATCCCGAGTGCCGAGGAGCAGGAGGACTGCTCTGCTGGTTTGGTAGCATTTTCTACTCCCTTGGCAGAGGCATGAGCAATGACAGCAGTGGGGTGGCAGGAGATCAGGATCCTATTTTTCTACAATAGCTGCAGAACCAAAACCATGCTGGTGTGAATCAGCTGGTGCACAAACACACTCATGGTGACTCCCATTAATTAAGCTTAAATCTACACTGATTTAAGAACATCTGCTTAGTGATGTGCAGGAGTTTGACAGCACTGAAGTGAGGTTCAGTTTTTGCTTGATAAGGGGTTTTTACAGGTGTTTTAATCCTCCCTGGCAAAATTGGTTGAAAGATGTTCTGTGATGATGGTGATCTCACAGCAAGAAGCAATGGATGAGCCCATATGCCTGAATCATAATTACCACCGCTGGCAGCCTGGTGTATGAATGCAGAATAATTGGCACATAACATCACAGCACAACATAGGTCTGCAGTGCCCTGGTGCTGCTGTAGGATGCCCTGTACAGTGAGCAGTGCTGCTGTCTGGGACAGCTTCTGTAAGAAACCAGGGCCTAGGGAAGCCTCAATGCAGTGATCCTGATGAGAGGACCACCATGCATAGAGGAGCTGGTCACCTGTGGAGCTGTTAGCCTGTGTGTGCACTGTGTCTCCGTGCTGAGGTACCCTGTGGCTGCTGGTTGTAACACAGGAGCCTGCAGGCAGCTCCCACTTGGTACCAGCCATTACGCTGCCAGCGTGGCCTTGCCCTTTGCCCAGAAGTGTGGCAAGAAGTTGTGAAGTAAACATCCTTTCTGTACGACAGTAGAAATGATGGGCAGAATTGTTATCTTGTAAGAGAATCCCGTAACAGCTCGAATGACCAAATTAGGGTAACCCTCTCTGAGGAGGGGTCTGCAGTGTGCTGTGTGTGGGTGCACAGCTTGGGGTTCCTGTATCTAAAGGGGTGCAAGAATATCTATGCTATTTTATCTTTGTAGTGTTAGTGCTAATAAACAACATTTTAAATAATACTTTACAAGTCTGAATGCCTTTCTTATGGGGAGCACCATGGACTAGCACCTACTGGTTCAGCACACCAGGCACTGGGTGCCAGGCTGGGAAGACGCAGGGTGGTCCCACAAATGGGGTGTCTTGGATGGAAAGGGAAGCAGCCAGGCTTTTCTGTGGAAATTTAACCCAGGATCAGTCCCAGAAAGGTCATTTTTCCAAGCTGGCATAGCACTTCTGGTAATAACAATAGTGTCTGGCGCATGCTTGCCACCATCCTCGGCAGAAATGGGCAATGAAAGTGCCTTTTCTGATTTTCAGCATGGGTGAATGTTCCAGTTTTCAAAAAATGAAAGATGTCATGAGGAGTGATCAATAAAGAAACCCCAGCATTTGGCAATCCACCTCGTCCATAAAGCTTCCAGTGTCCATGTTCCCTGTACCTGGATGCTGGTCAGGATTATGTTTGGATCAATCCATGAGATGTTAAACCATTTCCCATGCAGAGGTGCTTTATTACTCCACTCTGCTGCCTGCATGATATAAAGGGCAAAACTCAAAACTATGATAAAGCTGATAAATAATAGATGGGATCTTTAGCTGTCACTGCTGATCACTCTCTGGAAGCCAGGAAAGCACTCACCAGAGTACCCTTGATTTGCAACTCATAAAAGCGTTGCCTTCAAGGAACTTAATCCAAAATCAGAACAGCAACTGTAATAATTACAGGCTGTGGCTGCGACTATTACTATCAACTTCAACTTCTAGAATGCAAGAAATAAAACAAAACAAAACAAACTTGAATTTAAACCCCCTGAGAATTTTTTTCAGCAAATCTAATCACTGCATTGAGATGTTATAAATGCATTCAAAAAGGCATCTCTCTCCTGTGGCTCTAGGTTTGTCCCTGACCCTCTAACTAGGACGTATCGCTCATTGTGCTGTTCACGTTTGTAACAGGTTGTCAACACATCATCACAGGGGGAAGATAAGGACCCTGAAAAGAGTAACACTTTCAAGTGGAAGAATGTTTTGTCTTCTGTTACTTCTTGCAGTTACAGAATGTGCGGTTACAGAATGATTACTCAGAAGACTCTTTCACTCTTTCACCTTGTGTATTTGGTACAGTTGTCGGGACGTAAAGACTATTCCCATTTACTGTGCCTCTGCATCATCAGTCAGTTTATTTTTTTTCCTGGTACCTGTCCAGCTCTTCTGTCGCATGATAAAGGAAACTAAAAATATAGAGCAGTGAGAGCACCATGTTTTGGCAGAGGAACTCAAGGACAAGCAGAGGATCTGGAACTATTTTGACTTCCCTCCTTTTCCTCTTTACTGCTTCACTTCCTGGAACACTGCAATTTGAATCTCCTAAATTTTACAGTAAAACATTGCATTACACGTACTAATAGATTATATGGGAACTGAGGAAGGGTAAAATATTTTTAGACGTTCCACAGTCTTCATGCTAGAAGAGTTTCTTTTCCCCTCACAGTTATTTTATGACTAAGTTCAGGGGAAAGCACCCATGTAGTGAAACGAAACTATCCCCAGCTTCTGGGAAATTAGACTGCTGCTGACAGTCTCATAGGCTCTGCTGCATCCTTGCACAGTAATGTGCTCAGTTCCAGAGTAGTGCCCCCCACCTCCCCAGTTCCTCAGTTGGCCAAAACATGCAATGAGCATCACCTTAGGTGCCAGCTGGACTCCTGAGAGGTTAATTCATTAAGATTAGTTTTAAAAATTAAGATTAAAGGTGCAATGTACAGAGTTTTATTCACAGATATTTATACTTTTTGAAAGTAATTACTGTAAAGTAGGTCACAGATGAAAGAGAAGAGAGATTTTATTGCAATGGTAATGCTCTTTCAGAATATAGCACACTGCAGGTAAGAGGTTTCTAACCAGATTTCAAACGTACATGCATCAGTGCAGCTTTTATTAAAATGCTGTGATTGAGGGAATTTCTTAGAGCAAAACTGTACAACAAGTAGGTGGACTGATTCTATATTAGCCAATAGTCATAGCTAGAAAATTTTCTAACAGAATGGCATGCATGGGAGAACACAGTTGTGTTGAAACTCAGAATTCCCAGGAAACAGGATTATTTCAGTGACATTTCATAGGAAAAAAATGTAAACACCCATTTGGGTAAGGCTGGAAGTTCTGTTTTGGCATTGCCAGAACAGAACATTTTTATTTCATAGTCTAATAAAAATATTTCAACATTCAAAACATTCATATTCAAAACATTTCAGTATTCAACATGCAATACTTGAATGCATCCCAATATTTTTAAATTGTGATCTCATTCTGATTCTTTAAATTATGTATCTTCCAGTGAAGAAGACCTGCAGATTCTTGCTCCATGTTCTGCAAGTGAGGTGCCTCTGGTTTATACCACCAAGCTCAACACAGTGCGTGGAATACCAAAGTTGACCCTTTAGCTAGGAACATGCACCTTTCTGGTGATCTCTAGGCTATTACAGAGATGAGAAAGGTCTCTGTGACCTTTCTAATAAACAGTAAAGGCCCAAGGAGTTTGAGTTCATCCTGAAGTGGATGGTAGACATTTCTGATTTCTCAGACATCTGTAAGAGCAAAACCACCTCTGTCTGGGTGTTCCTCAAGGGGATTTCTGCTCTAAGACCTCTTCCTGCTACAAGAAGGTCTCTATGCCTTCTGGCTATAGCATGCAGCATCATCATGTCAAAAGTAAATGCATTTAAGAGTAAATCCTCTTCTACTGTAGGCAATACAGAGTTTACGTATTTCTTACTGCATGGTCTGGGACACCAGTTGGTGAGATAGTTGTCCCTTAATTTACATGAACTTAAATGCCACAGACACACTCATTATCTGACAGGGTTGGAGCAGGCTGGTCCTCAGCTGGGAAAGCACTTGTTGGCAGAGATGGAAATAAGCTGAAGCACTCTGCAGAAGGGAGGGTGAGGGCAACATGCCAGAAGCAAGCAGAACGCGGGAGACAATGATTATTGCAGACAGGCAGTTTGGGTTCCTTCAGCACCTTCTCTTTTCACTGTAAATCTAATGCTACCTCAACATTTTTATGCATGTTTTCTTATTGCTAATCTAAATAGCACAGTATAGGTCTATCACCCCCACCCCCAATTGTTACGATCTGAATCCTTAGACAGAAGGAGAAGTTAAGCCAGAAATTACAAAATAGCTTGTTTGGTTTGAGTTTGGTTTTGTTTTTTAAAGTGGCTGGTTTCCCTTCATCTTTTTGCTCAGTTCTACAGATTCTTCTGAACTGCAGAGCCAAAAGTCAGCCACGCAGACCCACATACCGCAGGAACAAGAGAGTCACCAAGAGGGATGTTTGACAGCTAATACTGAAATTACAACAGCAGCCACTTTGGTTTGCTTTGAAAAGCCCTAAGTGGTGTTTATGCTGAAAAAGCATAAACCAGCAAGTCTTTCCTAAAACTTCTAAATTGTGGCTTCATTTCTAAATCCACTCAAGGCTTCAGGTATCAGAAAGCATGTATGTCTTGATGGTCCTTGATAGCTGTGTAGGATTCAGATGGAGACAAACCAGCCAATACTGCCCACATACTGGCTGGGGCAGAAAGATGAAGGCAGTAAGCCATATCCAGGGCTAATGGTGGGCTCCTGTAATTCATAATCAAATTAGGGGCTGGGTTCTCATTGCAAGCAATAGAGTGGGAACATGTCCCTGCTCTCACCTTTCATGTGTTCAGCCTACAGCTTTCATGGGTGGTGGGGATCACAGAATCAGAGAATGTTAGAGATTGGAAGGGACCTTGAAAGATCATCTAGTCCAACCCCCCTGCCGGAGCAGGATCGCCTACAGTAGGTCACACAGGAACACATCCAGGTGGGTTTTGAATGCCTCCAGGGAAGAAGACTCCCCAACCTCTCTGGGCAGCCTGTTCCAGTGGCCTGTCACTCTCACAGTGAAAAAGTTTTTTGTTATGTTTACATGAAAACTCCTGTGCTCCAGCTTGCATCCATTGCCCCTTTTCCTATCACTGAGAAGAGCCTGGCTCTATCCTCCTGACATTCACCCTTTACATATTTATAAACATTAATGAGGGCACGCCTCAGTCTCCTCTTCTCCAAGCTAAAGAGACCCAGCTCCCTCAGCCTTTCCTCATAAGGGAGATGCTCCACTCCCTTAATCATCTTGGTGGCTCTGTGCTGGACTCTCTCAAGCAGTTCCCTGTCCTTCTTGAACTGTGGGGCCCAGAACTGGACACAATATTCCAGATGCGGCCTCACCAGGGCAGAGTAGAGGGGGAGGAGAACCTCTCTTGACCTACTAACCACGCCCCTTCTACTGCACCCCAGGATGCCATTGGCCTTCCTGGCCACAAGGGCACAGTGCTGGCTCATGGTCATCGTGCTGCCCACCAGGACCCCCAGGTCTATTCCCCCTACACTGTTCTTCAACAAGTCTGTCCCCAACCTACACTGGTAC
>NW_010304292.1:32134-54428 GCF_000700745.2 Antrostomus carolinensis | reverse complement strand
AAGACCTGCCTGGACGCCTTCCTGTGTAAAAATAAAAATAAAAAATAAAGATCCCTACAGAACTGTGTGAGTGAACACAAAGGTTTGCAATAGCTTTATAGAAAAATTACAGTCAGTTATGTAAATATGCATTTCAGGGCTGTTTAAATACACATTTTCATAATCTGTACTTTGAAGACTTTAAATTATTGACTGCAATAGGATGTAATATAAATATGTTTCTAGACGGTGTTAAAGACATACACTATTTTTATTGGGCTGTGGTGGCTATCTCTATTAATGAGTATTTTAAAAAAAAGTAGAGTATTTACCCAATAGAATAGAGACTTTCTGAACAGCAGTGTGGTTTATTGTGTATTATAGTAAAACTCTAGGTTTTTGGGCAGTTGTGGTATTTCGGAAGCATCTGTACTTTGGTACTTTGGTGATAGTGGTACCTTCAAGTGATTCCTACAGTGTGCTGATCTCAGAAACAGTTTAAACGTTTTTTCCTCGTCTGGATTATCATGGAGACTTTTGCAGGATGACTTGGATTTATAAAGCTAGGTGTATTCTAAGTTTTTGCAAGAGTTTTTCAACAGATTATTGGTGAGATGCAAACAATAGCTCAGTTAAATTTGCTAACATCTCCTTTGATACAACAATAAGTGCTTACTTTATTAATATAAATAGCTCAGTTGAATTCAATCTATCTTCTTAAAATATTGAAAGTACTGCATACCAGAAACAATTAGGTCGGTAAGTGAATAGGCAATAAAACCAGTAGGATTTAGTCAGTAAAAATTTGCTCATCTAGTGGTCTAGTACTTTGAATTTCTTGAGCCAAATTAATTACTACAGTTCCAGTCCAATTAAGATTCTAGAGCATGTGAAAGCATCCAGGCTCTGATTTATCATCCTTTAGAGCCTGAGTATTGTAATTCTTGCAGTTTATGGATTTAAGCTGAGCCGTTCTTGGGAGTAAGGTATTGCTCAGCCATGAACAAGGATGACGCAATCAGAACATCTTTAAGTAATGAGATTAACTTAAGTGTTATGCATAGTTATACACTGTTCAGTTGATTATTTATTGCTGAGTGGTAAGACTGTCACTGAACGTTACCCAGAAAGAAATAGTTTAACAAGCTATGGTTCTTTATGACTAAATAAACTTTGTTATGTCTTTTAACAAGCAGGATATTAATATATAGTTGAGAGGAAATTCTCTCTGTTACCATACAATTTAACAGTCATGAAATTAACTCTAACTTTTGCACAGTCTTCTGTCAGATGGATTGGAGCAGTTTCTGCACGATGCAACTCCAGGAAGGTGTAGGCGTGTAATGGAGTTGTCATGCAGAAGGAGATAAAGCTCAAAGATGCTGTTTTTAGTGGAACTCCCTATGTTATCAAATAAACACATCCCCAAATTTGTGAACAACCTTATTTTATTACAGTGAGGGTTAAGCAAAACATAATGGCTGTTCATTGTGCAACATAATACACAAGCCCGAACATTTAGGTTTTTGCATGTAGTCTTTTCTGCTGAACTTGTACTGATACCTTTGGGACTTTAAAGAAGGTGTTTCAGTCATAGATTGAGAAAGCAGTGAATAAGTCCTGGAAGAAGACAAACAGAAAAACCTTTCAAAGTTTCTTCCAACTTTATTTTCCGTGATCGCTTATTTGGGAGGTGGTCGAGTCTCAGCAAGTTTGAGAGCCAAAAGCTGCACCAAAAAGCAGTGTTTGTGTGGGATTTCTCTATCCCTGTTACCTTTTGCAGTGTTTGTAGCAGCTCCTGGTCAAGTTCAGACACCGTAGACAGCATTTGGCCCTGGGTCAATATTCACTACTTAAAAAATTAATTTCTTCTTTCCTCTTGGATAGAGAAAATAGTAGCCAAGACAGGAGATCTAGTTCATGGTACTCGTTGAACTACGCTGATGTGAACTAATGGGCTGTCATTCAGGTGGTGTGAGTAAGGGGACATAAACTCCATGAGGGTGGTGGGAAAGCAGTGACAAGCCTACTAAGTAATTACTGGGAAAAAATAGGTTTATTGAAAACCCATGTTTTACTTTTGCTAGGATGACAGGAAATAAATGCCTGGCAGCCGTTAGGGTTAGAAAGATGTCTTAGATATCTAAGTTTCCTTAGGCGACAGATCCCAACTGTAACTGAGTATAATTTTGGACAAAAGACTTGTGCAACTTAAACTTTGTCTTAATGTTTTTGCTTTTTTTTCCCCTCTATATTGTTCAGTCTGAATTTGTTGGTACCAAGCATTTATGATACTGGAATTCCAGTCTCTGGAATTTACCTCTATCCACATATAGATATAAATACCTTTATACTTGTCATTCTGAATGATAAAGCTGCACTTCATATGAAGCATCAGGGGCTTTTTGGTTTGGGTTTTTTTTTTCATATCGTGTTAGTCTGCTGTGGCACTTCACAGCAGCTGGGCTGCTATAAGCACCTATAAATAAAAGTAGCCAGGAAGAAATCTCTTTATCTTGTGGGATAGTCCCATACAGCCTCCTACTGATGTAGAAATTCAATGCTGTCCAAATGCCCATACAAATTATGAGGAATTTTTACAGGCAGGGATGGGATGCTTCTGACTGTTCCTTCTAACTAAGGAACACTTAGTTTGCACGCTTGAACCGTGACCCACATGGTGAAATCATCCTTTCACTTCTAGATTGTGCTGAAGAGAGCTGCAGCAAGTGATGACCATACTCCTCGAGTGTATTCTGGTGAGCAGTCACTTTGAAGTCAAAGCTCTTTTATTGTGCTAAAACGTGAAACCCTGCCTTTGATTGACCTCTGACAGCTGCCATGACAAGGAAGTTTGACCTAAAGAGATCCTCTCCCTAAAGAGGACCAATGACTCAGGGTCTCAAAAGATGCTTGGTGGTTTACTTCTCCAGCAGGAAGTCCCATGGTTGTACTTGTTTTTTAAACCAGGAGATAATCTGTTAAAATATACAGTTTAGTGTGTTTCTGAGGTGATAAGGTTGGGAATGTGTTTCTGCCTTCAGAGCATGTGTCACCAGAAACAGGAGCTGTGACACAAGTGGGCCAGGATTCTGCTTAATTGTATCTTTTACACAGCTGATAATATACAGAAGAAAGTGAGTATCTTTTTCAGGTTAACAGATTCCTGCAGCGCCAGTAACATGCAGAGCATCTAGACTTGTACAAGCTGATGTGCCATGAAATCTGGTAGCTGAATTAGTGTCCTTCATAATCAGTGTACTTTGAAATAAATGAATATGCTGAATAATAGCTCTGATACTTATTATTTGAGATTATTTGTACTGGATGTTACAGTAACACTAATTGCTTTTTTCATCACTTATATTTTTCTACAAGAATTAGAATTTCTTGGACGTGATCAGGTTGCTAAAAAACAGCTGACTATCAGTGTAGCAAAATACAGTATTTATTTTTAGATTTTTCCCCCCCCAGTAGAATGATAAATAGTTCTTATGCTGTTGCTTTGCTCCATCTGACAAAGGGCAAAGAGCTGTATCTGTGAATACCGCTTTTTGTTGGGTTTCAGTACAATGCAATATCTGTGCTAGCATCTAGACAACTGCTATAAACAGGAAAATGATAATAAGTGCTATGTGCCTGTGACCAATACTCTTGAACTCTTGTAGTATTTACCCCCATAAGTAATTTAAAGGTTTGGATGGGATTTGTGAGATAATAAATGACTTATATTCCTATTTTCCTAAATACGTATATGAATATATGTCTATTTGTACATACATATATATTTCCTTGTTAGTATTTTTCTGGCATCTGTCCAGGTCCCTACTACACCTAGACAAAACATCAATAACAGAATTATTATAGCCACAAATACATAATTTCATTTGGAAAGCAAGTAACATAGCAAGTGCATACATTGTATTTCTATTTATGTAGTTCAGGCTGAGTAGACCCTTGCTAGTTGATGCTGATGGGCTCTTCACAAATGCCCGAGTGTTATGGCGAGGGGGATGTAACACTCGTCCAGCATCTTGCCACAAGCTTGAGGCTAACCACCATTTTGGGACTCCAGTCCTCCAGTATGAGGGAGAATGTCCATCTTGGCAGCTGTCTTGAAGCTTATTTTGCAATTGTAGAGAAAATAATAAAAATAACTCAGCTACTGGAAACTACTGACTTTTTCTTCTGATCCCTTTGTAATGAAAGGTTTCTCTTTCAACTAAGGGAATAAAAAAATCTGTAGGTAGTGAATGAATGTTTTGGGATACTGAAAAACAAAACAGGAAGAGAAATCAATGAAAGTTTCTTAACAAAACAAAACTGATCCCAAAACAAATGAAGCTGTAACTGGGGATAGTAAACAAATAAATAAACAAACCTGCTAGAGTTCTGAGCCATAAATTATCAATTAAGTTTATGGTACACCTGGAAATGTGGCTTTGCAAGCAGAAGGAAATAAACCTCCCAGCTGCCAAGAGCTTTTCTCCAAGACTTTTCCCCTGTTAAGTGCGCTCTAACCACTGCCAGAAAAAGATACATGAGAAATCCTGTGAATGTTGTTTATTTATGCTCTGTCTCACTCAAACGTATAAGGAAAATATAAAGAGAAAAGACAACACAGTAAAAGAACAGTCTGGGAATGTGTTTCTTTTCTCCTTGCAGAATGACTTCCATTCGTTGATGCTAGCAACTGCTCATAACACAGCTGTATTGGCAAGTCGAGATGGGAACTTAATTCAGGCAAATATCAATGTAGGGTTCATACCTGCTCTCCAACAGTGTTGGAACATCCTAGCACTTGGTATAATCTCAAAGTATAAACATGAGTGTTAGGAAACCTCAGCAGATTCACTGAACAATCTAAGGTGATGCTGGAAGTGAGCTAAGATAAGGGCTTGCAGACATGCTGGAGTTAGTCTGTGGTCTCTCCTACCTTTCTTGTCTGTCTTCCAAGCTTGTGAGCGCATGGGTTGAGAAGAACCAGAGATACACTGTTTTGCACATAAGAAATCCAGGAGATGTCTGGTAACAGTAGCATTTTTCTGCTCCTAGTACATGAGCTGGACCTGCCAGCTGTCTGGGAGGTTAATAGCCTGCATCTGATTCAAGGGAAAACAGTTTTTGAATGGTCACACTTGATCAGCATAAAAATCCTTCATGTTTGGAGATTTTAGTAAAAAATAAAAAAAAAAAAATTAAAAAATCAAGCATTATGAATAAAGTCTCTGTGCCTGACTCTGTACTACTAAAGCAAATATGCAAGGCTACAGGCTCAAGTGCTGACATGGAATTTTTCCATACCATTTAGCTGTTAGCACCTTCAGTAGCAAAATGAATTATTCTACAAGGAATTCAGGGGTATCTCTAGATCAGCTGCCCTTGTCCTTATGGGAGATTTTAAACTTTCTGCATGTCAACTGGGAGCATCACTCAGCCGATACAAACTTGATGGTAAGTTGAATATGAGTCAGTAGTGTGCTCTGGCAGCCAAAAGGGCCAACCATGTCCTGGGGTGCATCAAGCGCAGCATCACTAGCTGGTTGAGGGAGGTGATTGTCCCACTCTGCACCACACTGGTGCGACCCCACCTTCAGTACTGTGTGCAGTTTTGGGTGCCTCAATACAAAAGGGCATCAAGCTATTAGAGTGTGTCCAGAGGAGAATGACCAAGATGGTGAAAGGTCTTGAGGGCAAGACTTTTGAGGAGTGGCTGAGGTCACTTGGTTTGTTCAGCTTGGAGAAGAGAAGGCTGAGGGGTGACCTCATCGCAGTCTATAGCTTCCTCAAGGAAGGCAGTGGAGGGGTAGGTGCTGGTTTCCTCTCTCTGGTGACCAGTGACAGGACAGGAGGGAATGGAATTTTCTCTCATATTTAAGGGCAAGTTGTCATAGTTATATGTCAGTACCAAAGCTTTGTAATTAACATCTTTAGAAGGCATCCTGCAATGAATTTGCTCTGAAGTATTGAATTTGCCTGTAAAATAATGACAAAGTCACTGCTGTCCAACTAAGTAAGGGCAACTTAATGGAGTTGGTCCTGAACATAGGCTGCTGTGTATTTTAAATGATTAATTTTTTAATCTTGCTTACGGCTAGCATAATAAGTGAAACTAAAAGAGGAAGTGGTTTCTGTTCTTACTGTGTGAGCCCTTGAGCCTTTCTGGAGCACTGGAGGAAAGGCTAGGACTGTGGTTTGTATAGCTGTACTTCTTTGGCCATTTCAAGCATGTTTGCACTGTCCTGCCTTCTCTCCTCATTCTCTCCTACAAACCTGATGAGAATTTCCAAACTCTTAGGATAACTGGGCAATATCTTAAAATATGCCTTCCTGATGTTAGTGCAGTTTAACTTAGATAACAGTCATAATTAGTGTAATAAAGGGTAAAGCCATATGTGTCTTTGCTTTCCCTCGTTCTGTCACTGCAGGACTGTGCTGTACATGATTTCCTCTTACAATCAGGATTGGTTTGCTTTTCACCTGTGTCCTCACCTTTCCTTTTTCAAAGATGAATAAAAGCTAAATATTTTATTAGAAGATTAAATTATGTAGTTACACTTTTGTGTGCTACATTTACATTTAATGACAACTACATGTTGTGTTGTCTTTCTGTGCTGCTTTAGTCGCATTACAAAAGCGTTGGCAAGTTACATTGTGGTTACTTGCAGCTTCCTCCTCACCGTTTGAGACAGTCTCTCAACCAACTGCTGCTAATGCTACTAGTGTAGATGCTTCTAAGTAATTGTGAGGTTGCATTCCTTATTCCTGCAAGGATAAATAAATTTTATACAAATTATTAGTATAGGTGACAAGTTCTTGTACTATAGCTGTTGTCATTACAGGCATCTATTTTGACGTCATCTGTGACTGCTGCGCACTTTGCATCTGGAGTGTCTGCTTTGGCTTTTGTGATTGTCTGTTTGTCTCTCTGTGTTCTATCTATCTGTCTTTTTGTTGCAAAATAAACTTTTGCTTGAAAGTACAGTTTTAGTTGATCATCTAGTCCTTCAATACTTTCCTCTGTTTTAGAGAAATTTGGTGTATTTTCCTCCCCACCCTCACTGTAGTAGTCTCAACACTAGAGGTCTGACCTACAGCAAAATAAAACTGAGTGAGAGACAAGGAATTTGATGTTTTCTTCTGTGTTACATTTGCATTGGATGTCACCATCAAAACTTTTTTTTTTTTAAGTTAATTGCAGGTGGCCAAAATATAATCATATTTAGAATACAAGATTTCTGTCAGGATGAATTTGTAGTTGAATTTCAGCTGTGAATTCTCTGTAATGCATGATTTTCTTTTTTTTTGAAAACTGCCATTTTCTTTTAGCAAAACCTCGGTAGTGATAAGCATAGATCAGCAAGTTGTTGGAGGTGATTTTGTTAATTTGTTTTGAGGCTTTCATAGGACTAGGTGGAAAGCACATTGCAGCAGATTTTCTATACAGCTTAAAGTTGTTGGCAAATCTTTTCTAGATCTTCTGGTGAGTTAAAATGCTGAATCTGTAATAAAATAAATATTTTTGGCTATGAGAAAATCTTCCTCTGAGAGCACTGAGTGTGGTGAATGTTGTCATGGACTATCACATTGAAAAAAGATCAGGAAATATTTAGTGGGTAAAGGAAGCCTCTTGTTTTCACCAGTTAGCTTTTAATGTCTTGTGTGTTGTTCAAGACAAAACTTGTAGAATATGTGAAAAGCAGCTCACACTTCAGGACCATTTTTCCAGTCACTTTTCTTGAGCAAGTAATACACTCAAAGCAATTGTAAATGTAATTGTATAGATAACAACTCTGACTAAGTGTCAGAGTATCCCAGAAATAATAGATCTTAGTAATCAGAACTGTGGCTTGATGTGCTTATTTCTGATGATGCATTGTGCAAAACAGCTGAAACACTTCCAACACTGGGAATATGAGTAGGATGGAATGTGAACTGTGGGACAGATTTTGCTTGAATTCTTTAGTAAGTGGGAAGTATTTAAAGAGGGGGGGCAAAATCCAGGCATAGAGGTAAAGAAAATGCCATCTTTTTTTTCTTTAAGTCTAAATGATGGCTTTTATGCATATTGTGAAAACACATAATTGCTTCAGTGTTCCAGCACAAGTTGGATAACAACTAAAGTAGGGCTTAGCAGGGTAGGTATCAAAATTGTAATGAGGAAGATGGAAAACATGTCTTGACATAAAATAATCGGCAAACACATAGCTAAAAATGTGTTGCAAGACTGTAGAGGTCACTGAAAAACAGACTTAACTTTAGTATTTCCAGATTTCTGAGTGCAGTAATCCACAATTCTAACAGTTTTTTACCTTTTTTTTTTTTTTTTTTTTTTTTAAGTCCATAATTAAGCAGGATAATTACTGGTATGTCTAAAAAAGCCTTTTGATTGAAGAGCATTTGCTTTCATCCTTAGAATAGAATAGGATAGAATAGAAACTTATAACAGCCTTCTAGCATGTGATTTAGAAAATCAGTCTTCTGTGGCCTAATATTCCCAACTTGTCACGTTTAATCTATGTTAATCTTCTTAATTTTTATAGAAGCTTTGATTAGGTTTTGTGATTGAGATCTCACATAGAAGGTGCTCTAAGAGGAAAATTATTTGTTATCCTTCATTTTGTCTGTTAATTGTAGGAAAATACATGGTTGTGGTACAGGTGGGTTTTTTTGTTTTTGTTTTTTTTTTTAGCTTAAGCAAGTTCATTATGGCATTTCCTAAAGCATTCAGGATATACATGTATTGTCATCTTAAATTGCATTTTGTCAGTACATGCTCATTACCTATATGGTTCTGTCAAGAAATCATATGGGGCTTACTGTGTTTCTTTGTAAGCATTCCAGAATCATTTAATTAGTGTGTTATCTAGAAGTAAAAACAAAGTAGTAACATCGTATAACTATCAAATTCTCATTTATACACAGTTCACTAGGGTTATAGTTTGACTTGGATTCAGTTGATGGGAATGTACTGTTCAGTTAGATGCTTAGGTGCATTAAAAGAAATTATTGCTGATGGTGAAGATCAAGTCATATTATGACTTGCAAAGAATTGTATCTTGAAAACATGCTTGGATTTGATCTTCTTGCTTTCAGTTCATACCATTCTTAATTACAAAATTGCTCTGCTTTAGATTCAAAATTTTAATTCAGAAATTTATTTTTTAAATAGTTTATTTGATTTCTCAACTGTCAAGGTGACTGAAGTCCAATTTTAACTTAATGTCCTTAGGTTGCCTACTAAATATAACTTGTGGTAGACTTGTCTTTAGTGAAGGACATATGGATAAATCTGCTGCTGTTCTTGGACACCTGATTGGCCTTGTAAACTCTTCTACACTTAAGTTACAGTTTGTTCTTCCACGTATCCTACTGCATCATCTCATTCCTGTCTCCCTTACCTACCTGATTAGGTGTTTGGATTTTCACTTGCTTTGACGTTTACCCATCTTTTTTTTTCTTCTTCTTCTTTTTTTTCCCTCCAGAATAATTTTTGTTCTGATTAATCAAGCTCCATTAATTGCAATTTAGATGGAGATCTGGTATTGTATCTTTTAAGCCAGAGGGCAAACATTGCCATTGTTGCACTGACAAGGGAACAAGTCTGGAAAGCTGAAAACCTGAGAATTTTAAAACATTTGATCAGTCCTATTTTAAGTGCAATAAGATTTTTAAAACAAGCAAAAAACCTCCAACCAACCAACCAAAAAAACCCCTGCCATCCTGGGAGCAGCACTTGTAAAAAGACAAATATTGCTATTGCACAGACCACAGCTTTTTTTAGCAATAATATTAAGCTTGTTTAGGTGATTGGGGAATTGAAATGGACAAACACTTGTAACTGTTTCACAGAGTAAAATTTTACTACTGGTAGCATGAATTATACTTTTCCTTAAGGCTGCTGCAAATCTAGTTTCCTCAGGCCTAGCCTCTTTTTGCACTTAGAATTTCTGCTCAGGTGGACTTTGAGGGCTACAGAGATTGTCCAAAATTTCTGGATTCCTTATAGTTGGATACTTCTGCCCTCCATGCTTCGCTTCAGAAATCCTGAGTGTAAGCCCAGCGTTGGCAGCTATTAGAACAATCACATCAAGTCGTATGCTGCGTGTATGTGGGTGTGAGAGGGCAGGCACTCTTGGAAGCACAAAGCTTACTGTGCATATTCTACCCATTCCATTTGGTGCATGTGTTGTAAATCTGGGTTTCCAGGAAATGCCAGGCCTATTGTGTATTCACTTAGCAGTTGTTACACAAACTGGCGGTACTGAACTTAGTCCCTGTAGTGCACGACATAACTGCTCCTTTCTCACAGTTCCTCATCTTCTATGGAAAAGCCTGTTTGTCTAACTTGGAAAGCTGTGGTGTGTTTGAGCAAAATTGTTGCTGTGGATCATCCACACGTTGACTCACACATTTATTCCCAGTATCGTGATGATAGAGCATATAGAGACAGGTAATAGGAATCACGTATGTATTGTGATCCAACTGTATATTGCACTTGCTATACTGTGCTTGTGTTGTGATTTCCATGCATTGCTCTATTAGTCTGTTAAACCCATGGAATGCCAAATATCTTCAAATAAGTAAACTTGATATTAAACATTAAACTCTCCTGGTGTGGAAAGTAACCTGGTCAGCAAGTATTGAACTCTGACACTCATGGACTCGTGACATCCCACAAGGGAAGAAAATCCTCTATTTTCAATCATAGAATTATTAAGGTTGGAAAATACCTCTAAGATAATGAAATCCAGCCATCAACCCAACACCACTATGCCCACTAAACCATGTCCCTAAGCGCCACATCTACTCGTCTTTTAAATACCTCCAGGAATGGTGACTCAACTACTTCCCTGGGCAGCCCCTTCCAATGCCTGAGAACCCTTTCAGGAAAGAAATTCTTCCTGATATTCAATCTGAACCTCCCCTGGCTCAACTTGAGGCCATTTCCTCTTGTCCTGTCCCTTGTTCCTTGGGAGAAGAGACCAACCCCCCCTCTCTCTCCACTCCCCTTTCAGGGAGTTGAACAGAGCCAGAAGGTCTCCCCTCAGCCTCCTTTTCTCCAGGCTCAACAACCCCAGTTCCCTCAGCCGGGAACTCAGCACACTTGTGCTCCAGACCCTTCCCCAGATCTGTTGCCCTTCTCTGGACACGCTTCAGCACCTCCATGTCCTTCTTGGAGTCAGGGGCCCAACACTGAACCCAGCACTCGAGGTGTGGCCTCACCAGTGCCCAGTGCAGGGGGAAGAGAACTTCCCTGGTCCTACTGGCCACACTGGTGCTGATCCAGGCCAGGATACCCTTGGCCTTCTTAGCCGCCTGGGCACTCTGCTGACTCATGTTCAGCTGCTGTTGACCAGCACCCCCAGGTCCTTTTCCGCCAGGCAGCTCTCCAGCCATTCTTCCCCAAGCCTGTAGCGTTACATGGGGTTGTTGTGACCCAAGTGCAGGACTTGGGTCACTTGGTCTTGTTGAACCTCATACAGTTGCCCTTGGCTTATCAATTCAGCCTGTCCAGATCCCCCTGCAGAGCCTCCTGACACTCAAGCAGAACAATGCTCGCACCCAAAGGCTGAGTTGAAACCCGTTTTTTGTCATGAGTTACATATGCTTGTGAAAAATTTGTGTTCTAGCTTGAGTTACATATATCAGGTTTTCTTGCAAGTAAATTAAAAATATGCTTTATTTAAGGCTGCCATTAACCTGAAGTAAATCTATGGTGACTATAAACGATGAGCATCTTCCTCAATTTGTCTGCTATTAAAAAAATAAATATCCTGAAGCTTTAAAATGTAGTTAACCTTCTTAGCCACATTCAAAAATAATGATAAGTTTCTTGCCTCTGTAATTCTATAGATTTTTAAAGGTTCTTAACAGATTTGGTTTTGTAATGTGGTAAAACAGGATATGTGCTATTCAGCATTGACCTGAACTGGATATTAAGACAATAACCTCTTTCTCTGAAATAGTTGTGATATGACATTTTATTTATGCAACTTAACTTTCTTTTAAAGGACTCAGGGGTTGAGGTCCAAAATGGTAATGCTTATGCCATCACATCCAACTGGGGAATAAGTCAGTCCAACCAGAGCACTGACAAAGGTTCCTTAGTTGCCTCCCATGATGAGAAGCAGAAGGCCAACCATCTCAAGGATGTGTATGGCAATGGTGGATCCTCTTGCACCCCTCCGGGGAAACCTACATGCTCGATTACCTCTCTGAAATGCCTGTACACCAATGCACGCAACATGGGGAATAAGCAGGAAGCGCTAGAGATCTCTGTGCGGTTGCAGGGCTATGGCCTCATTGGAATTACAGAGACGTGGTGGGATAGCTCATTGTTAGTGAACCTGGTTAGCTTTCCAAAGAGTATATCTGTCTCTGAGGCTACACAAGAAATCATTATGTTTTAAAACCTGGTAATTTCTCTACTTCATCTTCCTGTTGTCTGCACTTGCCAAATTCCTTAAAAATGTTTTCTTTGTACTCAGTGTATCTGGTGAGACAGGTACTCCAAACCTCCTCTCTTGCTCTTCATCAGTTTCTGTCAACTGTTTTATGCAGTAAAGGTGATCCTCTGGATAAAGGAGTTTTACTTGGATGCTACATAGGTCATGATAGACAGTGATATTTCTGAGCCATTGTAGTGTCTTTTCTGAAACTTGGCTGAATGCATTACTCCTCAATGGTTGGGCTTTTGAACTGATAAACCCTCATACTGGATCTGGTGTCTGTATTTAAGGACACGTGAACTAGGAAAATGAGGACTGAAGGACGTACGGTACAGAAGGAAAAGGATTACAAGGAGTGGAACATTGGAGGTCACAGATTACTGGAATATAAATTATAAATCCTTACACATGTTGTGCTTATACTTTAGCCAGAGGAATTCTCTGGAGATCTGCCTATTGCTAAGGGATTGTTGTCTTAACAGAACAGTCATTTCTACTGAAGTAGAAAGGAAGTGTGTCATCTGCTAGATAAGTATAGGTGATTCGAGTGTTATCATGCAGTAACACATGGACATGTCACCCTGGAGTGTCAAAATACTGCATTTAACAGTCGCAGTAAAGAAAATCTTTCCAATTACAATTTTACATCTATATACGTGGATGCTGAGAGACACACACAGAAACAAATTGTAGGTAAAATATAATCATTACAAAATTGCTAGTTAATAGTATTTTCTCTAGCTTCTCCAGAGATTTGGAATATTTAGTGAGTGCTGCTCATAAATGTAGGTATTTCACATTTATACATAGTATAGTACAGCTGTAGTGTCTTTCTCCTCACTTCTCTTTTTTTTGAAGAGGTAAGTGGATTAGCAGAATGCTAAGGAATAAGTAGACTGCAAGTGTGCATTGTGAAATCGTCCGTTCACACACTGACAGTTTATTTTAGCAATACCTTTTGCTTGTATCAACCAGAGGCTCATCAGAATGAATACTATAGTGTGGTGGTTCACCATAGAAGGCGAATTCAGACTGCAGAACATGAAAATTATGTTGATGGGCAATTCCCTCAAGGTCTCAAGAGGTTAGATTAATGTACTAGGGTGATGCATTCTGTAAGCTTAATTCTAATTCAAGCATGGTGTCTAAAGGCCATGGTATCTAAAGTGCTGGGACCTGCCCTGTCTGCAAGTAAATGTGTCCTGAGTGCATTCTATCAGTGTACCATTGGAAAAAATAGAGTAGAATTCTTCATGGCACCAGTAACAGAGTTACTAGACAGAAACCTGTCTTACTGCTTAAATGTAGCAAAGCATGTTAGCAGCACCTTCATGGCTGAATGTTAGGCTTATGCTTTGCAGCATTTGGCAAGGTTCGAAGACAGACTGTGCTTCAGTACATCTTTTTGGTATCTGTGTACTAGCAACTGACTTCATACATGGCAGAAAAAAGCTCAAGTAATCTGAGTGTTATTGTGTGCCACTGTAAATACAGTTTTTATTGGGACATATAACGCCACCACCACTAATAATAATAATTTATTGGTTGTTGTTTATTATTATTATGTTTCTTGACTATACTTTTCAGTGCCGGATACCCCTAATAGAAAAACGCATTGCAGTGGATTCAGCAACAAAAATGTAATGCTAAAGGCTCAATTTTCAGGACTGACTTTGCTTCTAATTCCTAAGATTTCACAGTTTTCACAGGATATTACAACTTTGTCCTGTTAGTATTTTATAAGAGCAGTTCCCACTTATAATCTATGCAATTATTAATATTTACCAAATAAGATATCTATTTATAGGAATATGTTGGAGATTAAACTAGAGACTAGCTTTTAGGCATCTGAGCCTAATATTAAGCATTTTAAGCTGGGAAACTAGTTCTAGAAGTTCCAGTTGGCAAGTTGTTATATCCATTATGATTTTATTGCTCTACTGTTCTTAAAATGTTAAGGGACATCTGCAGTGCATAAGGCTGAGCCTGGGACTGTAAAATGCTCTTTTTTCTGTAACTTCTTTTAAGGAGATGAGGCATATTTCACTTCTGAGGCTGGGAGGGAATTTTCTGATTTTTCAGCAGAGTAAAACAAATCCTTATTTCTATGGCTTCCATCTTATGTTTGTTTAACATAAAGAGCTTAAGCAGCTCTCATAAAAAAACTTTCTCAGTGTTGCTAACATTAATATGTATTCTGAGAATCTCCCCAAATCATATTTTACCTCCTGCTTTGGTCTGGTTTTGATTTGTCTTTGAGATGTTTCTTCTACACAAGTTACTTGTCAGTCTGTTAAATACTCATGTGTTAAACGTTCATGTTAAATATTCATGTCCACAGTGGACTGTGATTTTTTTTTTTTCCCCGCAAGGGGATGGAATACACTTTTCATGTCATTTGTGTATAGAATCATTAAGGTTGGAAAGACCTCCAAGATCATCAAGTCCAAAGTGTGAGTAGTAGTCTGGAGTTGCTACAAAGCTTGTAAGAGTACCTCTTCCCTTTTAGTGAGGATCTGAATCAGTATTTACATTTGACAAAATGCCCAGCTTCTGGATCCTGAACATTCTCTTCTTAAGATGCTCCTAAGGCCCATGCTGGCATTCCTATAATGGGAGCAGATGTTGGGCTGGGGTAGCGCTGAGTAGCCTTTAATTTGAACAGCATGTTATTTAGACTATAGAAAGCACTATAGAAATGTTCCTGTAGGTTTTATTTTTTGTAATCACCTCTTCACTGATTCCACATACCTTATGGCTGATCCACATCTAACGATGCTTATATATGGTTTTTACTCCTGTAATAATTTCTGCCTAGACTGAGCATTCAGGACTGTTATTTATGCCATCGTGTCTGGAAATTTACATCCACGATAATTACGTTCTTTGGTTGTTTTGGTTTTAAATTGATTTACCAACACCAATAGAAAATGCGTTCCTGATTGCAGCACAAACTGGGAAATCTGCAAACCAGTTATAATAAACTGAGTCTTAAACATTAAGCACATAATGTATTTTGTTATTGAAATGGAGGGGTGAATCTGAGCCAGTTCTGTGTCCTTGAGAAAGTAACCTGAACACCTGCTTCTGCAGTAACAGGTTGTTTCATAGAAAGACTTTTGTCATAATGCACAGTGCTCTGTATAGAGGATTGGGGATGCATGTGTGTGGAATATTGCAAGCTAGCCTGTGTACAGGTTAAAGAGTCACTATATATCAATTTTTTCAGATCTCTAGCTGATGTGAAGTTTTTCAGACTTAATCCTCTTACATCCAAAATAATTCAGACAATTTTCAGATCACCATTCAAATAATATTTTTTTATTGTAGCACCTAATAATTAGATGTATGGAGACATTATTTTCTGCATCAGTGTAACAATATCTCGTTAATTGTGTATGTTGGAAATGTTGACAAGTTCCTTTTAGGAATGAAAAATTTTAAGTAATGTTGGATAACTTAATTATTATCAGTCTTGCTACCTAGGAATAGAACCTAGCTCAATGGATGCAAACCAACTTGGCATAACATGTTGTGCCTTCAGGGGTCCATAGAGACAGAAAACATCAGTAGTCACAGTACCCGTCTTTTGTCTAAGAACACATTTGGCTTTGTTTGAACTCAAGCTTTCGATTCCAGAGCTTTTTTTATGAAGACTAAATAGAGAATATAGTGGAAGTCTGTTTTTTATTAATAAGCGGAAAAAACTTGGAACAAAGAGTCACTTTTGACCATTTCTAAGCAATTCTAAGGGATTTATTTACTCAAATAAATTCTTAAATCTGCCTGTGTTATCATTTTGTGAATATATTCACTGTTCCGGATACACGGAGCCGTTGTTAACACTGGTAAGACTGTAAGAGTGCATCCTACAGTAAATGGCAGTAGTCTCAGAAATGAAGGCAAAATAAATGAAAATGTGTCTGCCTATTAAAATACTGGATCTGATTATAATAATCTTACAAACTCCACTTGTAACTGCATATCTAATGGTTCAAAAACAACCATGGAGAGCTGGTGCTTTGTTCATTATGATAGTGTGCTGTACATAGTCTGCTTTTGGAAAGGCAGGCATTCATAATAATGCATCTTATGTACAGTGTTATAAAGACATAAATTTTAACCTCTGTTAAAGCAGCAGAAGTCATGAGTCACCAAATCGTCATCTGAATAGTTTTCTTTATATCTTTTTGTTTGTTTGTTATTTAAAGGATATCTCTACAAGATGTGTGTATCTATACGGAGAATAGCCAGTGAATTAGCAAGTGTCTAATGATAAGCCTTTTTAATCTTATCTGAGAATCACTAATTTTTCTGGACAAATTTATTGTTTGTCTAACATTGTAATAAATCTAAAACATAAGCAGTTATTTTTGTGTTCAAATATCATACCAGATACTAGTAACCAAGTGCAAAAGTTGGTTGTGCAATTGGGCACTTAGACTTTCACACCAAACTATGTGTCCATGGTTCAAAAAATGCCCTTTGTAAAGGGAAAATAAACATTTTCTAGCTTTTGGAAATGCTTTAAACTGTCAACGTGCTCATGGTATGTTAAATTGTCCAGACTAATGTAGTGTAATTTACCACATACCACTCTGCTTACATGATCTATTGGTATTTCAGCAATGTTTGGGTAAAACAACCCTTCAAATAATTGTGGAGGGTATTCTTTTAAGAGAAGATGTTTTACTAATGTTAAATATGCTTGAATTTCTACTATGTTGTTCTTTGAGAAAAATCAATTAGTCACTCTTCATGTAATCATTCTGCTGCCAGGCAGGGTTTGCCATGGGGAGCTGGGTGGTGTGCACCATGGCTCGGCGGGCAGGGCAGGGGCCTGTCTCATGGAGCCCAGGCAAGGCCAGCAGGGATGGCTGGGGAACAAGGAGCGAGCCCAGGCTGTCACGCCTGCGGGGAGGAGGCAGGGTTGGCATCCGGCCGGTAGCACGGCTCAGCGGGTCGGGGTGAGGCCAGGTCTGGTGGGGTGAGCAGGCTCAGACCGTGCAGGCCGCTGCTGACCAGGGAGCGCAAGGCCAGCCGGGCGGCCAGCACACGGCTCACGGTCCGGGCAGCTCATCCTCTGGGCTGGGTGCCCAGCACAGGCATGGCTGCGATGCAGCGGCAACTGTGGCTCAGGCCGGGCTCCTGCGGGAAGAGAGGTGGGCGCTGGCCGAGGCCTCTCTGCAGTGGTGGCCCTGGAGCCTCTTGGCAGAGCCAGCAAAGGGAGGACGGCCGCCATGCCAGGGCAGGCCTGGGGTCAAGGCAGAGCGTGCTGCAGGGCCAGGGCTCTTGCACTGCTCTCAGTCATGTGTGGTCCAAAAGCTATACCTAAGGCACAGACCTGAATTAGGGCAGAAAACATTGGGATCTGTTTCCAGTTTTTCAATCTCTTCTTAAGAAAAAATATGTTTTATTTCAGATACGAAACGCAGGGGTGGGATGGGGTGGGAGGAACCACAGAAGACATGTTACAACAGTTTCCCAATAAAGGTAATTAATACAATAATGACATCCATAGACTTGTTAAGGACACTGAGTGAAATTTTATTAGTTCCTCAAGCTATGCAGGGAGATTTTCTGATGTTTTTCTGTTTTCCCTTGTAAAAAGCTAATCATAGCTGGGTGCACTTGCCAGGCCAGATTCTCATAAACTGGAGGGCTTAGGCTGGAGTTTCCAAAAGCTGTGCGTTGAATTACTAGAGACAAATTTTCCAGAGACTGTGCTACTTTCTAGGAATGTACTTTAGAGGTTTGTGTCCCCTTTTTCTCCAGAATAATGGGCTGTGCGAGTAAATATTTGTATACTCTATTGAAAAACAAAGGTTGAGAGACAATAGTTTGTTGAGTGAATCTGGATGTCTGGCTTGCAATTCTGAGAAATTATTGCAATTTCTTAATATTATTCAAAGATGTGGAACTTCATGTGTATACTTCTGTCAGTAGATTACACCAAGGAATACCCTCATGTCATTTCTGTGAACTGACTGGCACTACACAGTTCTTACTCAAATACTTCTACTCAAATAGAAGGGAAAACATAATTTGTAATGCTACTTCCAGTATAAGCTGTTTATATCTGAAAGAAATTTTGACTTTGCTAAGTAAGTTTTAACTTGAAGGTACTGTATAGAGTATAATGGTTGTTTTCTAGTGGATACTGTTAGTATAAAAAAAACAATAGGCAATAAGATTTAATTTTAAATTACTATTTGATCTTAGTTCTTAAGGAAACGTCTGTGAAAATCTATGAATTGTCTCCATTTTGAAGTAATGGAGAATCACATAGGACTAAGCTTCCATCTCACAGAAAATTAGTCATTATCAAAGTTCAGAGTTCGCTAGAGTGCTAAATATTTAGTGGAATCAGTTTTGTTAGAACTTGTTCTAGAGCTGAAAGTTATCTTGCTTATTTTATGCCTTCCCTTTGATTTCAGTATCAGACTTGTTTAGCTTGTAGGGGTAGTGGTGGAGTTTTTGTTGTTGTCTGAAAAAACAGAAGATTATTTTCAAATTCCTATGTTGACCTGCAGGAATACAGTTCCTCTTAAAAGTGGAGTCCTAGTTGTAAAAGTGAACTCACCAGTTGCTGAATGTGCTCAGCAGGCATGTTTCCAGAGGGCTGCTGAAATGGAAGAGTAGTACACGTGTACTACGCCAGGAACAGAGTAGTGCACACCAGGAATGGAGTCTGAGACATGAAGAGGCAAAAAAGGGAAATAGAACTGAGGTAACTCTTTAAAATTTGAATGCCTAAAATGTTGTTTTCAAGACACAAGCTGCATTTTAAAATGCTAAAAAACAAGGGGGTGGGGGAGAAGAAAGGGTAGAACTTTATCTTACTGTTTTACCTTCTAAGAACTGGATAAGTAATCATGACTGAAAAATGAAACATTAGTTACATCTGAAATTATGGAACAACACGAGACACATGAAAGCTATGTAAATTTTATGTTGGACATTTTAACAACATGTTACGTTGGGATTTTTGATGTCTAATTTTCACAGAGGATGTTAGCTCACTGGACAAATTCATCTAACCAAAACCAGGCAGCCCCTGGCATTCTTAGTTTAGATCGGCAGCCATTAGGAAAGGCCTGGTATACAGAGGAGGACAGACCTCAAAACTATGCATTGCTGTTAAGGCTCTGATTACTGTAGCTTCAAGATGACTCTTGTGATTTAGACACTGGTTTATTCAGAAAATTGTGGTTCTGACTGTCCCCTTGCTTGCAAAGTTATTGAATACATTTGTACAAATAAAATGGTGGCAAACAGATGATGTACACAAAATCCAGAATAATACAGCTTTTGTTTCCTCCACCTGCCATTTTTATATCTTAAAAATGTGTATAATTGTACTTCCTTTCTCAGCAGAAACAGTGCACTGGTTTGATTATTAATGGTAAATGCTGATATATAATACCCTCCTTCTGAGGTTATGAAAGTGTTATTTTAATGATTTATAGAAAAGGTCTCAGATGGTATGGTATCTGCATGCAGCGTTTTACAGCATAAAGATAAACTAGAAAAGATTGCAATGTTATGTGATGGTATAAAGCATTTGGGGCTAGAGACTCAGCTAGGAGAAAAAAAATCACTGGCTAGCGTTTGTCATCCTAGATCAGCTGAAGTAAAGCAGCCTAGAAACAGAAACCTCTGTCATTTTCTGATCCTGGGTAATAAGCATCTGATTATTTCAAAACAACACTTTCCAGTGAAAGTGGAAAATCAGTGCATCATCAAAGACTGTATTTATTTTAGATGCATGAGAGTATATTTCGTAGAATCATAGAATGGTTTGGGTTGGAAGGGACCTTAAAGCTCATCCAGTTCCAACCCCCCTGCCATCAGCAGGGACACTTTCCACTAGACCAGGTTGCTCAAAGCCTCATCCAGCCTGGCCTTCAACACTTCCAGGGAGGGGGCCTACACAGCTTCCTTGGCCAACCTGTTTTCCAGTGTCTGACCACCCTCACAGTGAAGAACTTCTTCCTAATATCTAATCTAAACCTCCCCTCTTTCAGCTTAAACCCATTTCCCCTTGTTTTGTCATTAACTGCTCTTATGAAAAGTCCTTCCCCAGCTTTCTTGTAGGCCCCCTTCAGGTACTGGGAGGCCGCTATAAGATCTCCCCGGAGCCTTCTCTTTTCCAGGCTGAACAGCCTCTTTTTCAAGGCCAAACACCCTTTCTAGCTGGATTAATAAGTAAAAATGTTGGGAAACATTTACATCAAATACAGTTACATCAAATGTAACTGTATGATGACAGCTTGCTTTTCTCTAGAGTTGGCCTAGTCTTCTGGGCCCAATCTCACTCTGACAAAATGACTCAGAATTGCAGAATAATTGAAGTTGCAAAGAAGTACTCTGCCCACACACTTTTTTTTGAAAGCATCTTGGTAGCTGTGTCTTTATTTGGAAATTCCACAGAACTTGTGGCTGCAATAGTCCCAGAACAAGGACAGGAAATAGAAGCTGGGAAACAAAAGACAGACAGTATTTCCTCTCTAGAGAAGAATCTGGGGGAACAGTGCATTGAAGTGGAAACCTCAATGAAGCTGTGTAGGTGATCCAAACTGCTGGCAAACTTATTGTTTGATGTTTAGAGAAATGTAAAACCTCCATTAGCTATCAGTGATTGCATTGCAGATCAGAACTGCAGAATTGCAGTTTAGTGATCATTAAGATTTAGTATATTAACTGTATACTTTTTCAGTCCACTTTCTGTGGATAGTTGTTTGACAACTGGTATATTTAAAAATCTGCCTTATAGTCTATGCTATCACTAGTATCAGAAGAATGTTAGGTGTGGACCTTTTAAATTTGATCATACCATGCTGGTAAAACAGATTTCGATGTTTTGTCTAATCTTAAGTGAACAGGGACAACACGGTAATTGTACCTCAGGAAAAACATTGCACAATTCTTGGACAAACTGATAGTCAGCTGGGTGTATGATATGCTGTCATTCACTTTGTCTTGTGGCTGTGACATGGAGAAAATTGGGCTTATTCAGATACATGACTAATTAAGACAAGGCAATAACATTAATTTTTAAGTTTTGGATTCTTGGAGCATAATGTAGTGCTTGGGTTTTTTTACCACGGTGGAAAAAAGGTCAGCCTTTTCCACTGGAATATCACTGACCTCAGGATTCCCTGGCAATTCTCTTTATGGTAGGTAAGTATGTATGTAGTGCTTGTGGCTGGGACTGCTTGGGAAGCAAAGGAGTCTGTATGATGGGTAAAATTGAAGCAGAAGTACATAGTCTAATGCGGTAGCAAGTGTATAGCATCATGAAGAGTTGTTTCCCTGTGTGTGTAGCTTATTGGGGAATTTATTGCACTGTACATAATAAAAATTTGCCTGTTTTGGTTGCTGTTTGTTACTGCAGTTCCTGTTTTGTTCGTTGATCAAAAACCTCTTGCAAAATATTTTAATTTGAAATCTGGGTGATTGTCATATGATAGAGCAAATGGTTTTTCATTACTGTTAATAATTTTCCTCTTGCATTACCATTACAAACGCAATCCAAGCCACCAGTTGGATCTTTTTGAAGCTTCGCATTCTGGGAATTTCTAGTAACAGGAACGATAAGAGTACTTTTAGCATCTGGTAGAAAAAAATAACTTCTCAGTAACAGCAATAAGAAATTATTGCTTAAAACATTTAAAGGAAGGAAAAAAAAATTCATATTGAAAAGAAAGAACTTAAGTGGTTTGGCTGTATGTTACATATTGGAGTAGGGACAGGATTATTGGTTGATCCACTATGAGATACTTGAATGTATACCTATTCACAGAATCACAGCATGGTGGGGTTGGAAGGGACCTCAGGAGATCATCCAGTCCAACCCCCCT
>NW_010304292.1:26057-32108 GCF_000700745.2 Antrostomus carolinensis | reverse complement strand
CCTACACCAGGTTGCACAGGAAAGCGTCCAGGCGGATTTTGAACATCTCCAGAAATGGAGACTCCACAGCCTCTCTGGGCAGCTTATTCCACTGCTCCAAATTGGGACCACTACTGTTCCATGTCTTCATCAATGACATAGTGAGATTGAGTGCATCCTTAGCAAGTTTGCAGACAACACTGAGCTGAGTGGTGTGGTTAACATACCTGAGGGATGGGTTGCCATATAGAGGGACCTAGACAAGCTTGAGAAGTGCGCCTGTGTGAACCTCATGAGGTTCAACAAGGCCAAGTGCAAGGTCCTGCACCTGAGCTGGGGCAATCCCTGGTATCAGTACAGGCTGGGGGATGAAGGCATTGAGAGCAGCCCTGCTGAGAAGGACTTGGGGGTACTGGTGGATGAAAAGCTGGACATGAGCTGACAATGTACGCTCTCAGCCCAGAAGGGCAATTGTATCCTGGGCTGCATCAAGAGAAGCCTGGCCAGCAGGTTGAGGGAGGTGATTCTCACCCTCACCTGCAGTGCTATGTCCAACTCTGTAATCCTCAGCACAAGAAAGAGATGGCCTTGTTAGATTGAGTCCAGAAGAGGGCCACAAAAATGATCTGAGGGCTGGAGCACCTCTCCTATGAAGAAAGGCTGAGAGAATTGGGGCTGTTCAGCCTGGGGAAGAGAAGGATCCGAGGAGACCTTATTGCACCTTTCAATACTTAAAAGGGGCCTATAATAAAGATGGAGAAAAACTTTTTGGTAGGACCTGTTGCAATAAGGCAAGGTGTAATGGTTTTAAACTAAACGAGGGGAGATTTAGACCGGATATAAGGAATAATTTTTTTACAATGAGGGTACTGACACACTGGAACAGGTTGCTCAGAGAAGTGGTAGATACCCGATCACTGGAAACATTCAATGTTACGTTGGACAGGGCTTAGACCGACTGGATCTGGTTCAAGATGTCCCTGCTCAGTGCAAGGGGTTGGACTAGATGGTCTTTAAAGATCCCATCCAAGCCAAACCATTCTGTGATTTACATTACGAGGATCATTAAGGTTTTTCGGTATAAGGAACTTTACACGTGACTTACAATGTAGCTTAAGATTGCCTAAAAAAAAATATCTTTTAGTAAAATTAAATTGACTGCTGCTAAACAGCAGTACATCTCAAACATTTATTTGGATTCTTTGCAAAATTAGACTCTAAACTTTGCAAAGATTAGGTTTTCATATATGTTCAAGAAGTTTCTGCTTCTGAAAAGGATAGATGAATTGTGCAAGAATTTTTATTACTTTGGTTTTTTCCTACTCCTGTCCAGAATAGAAGGGCAAAAGCATCAAAATCTTCATGTGATTTTTTTTTAGAGAAACATCAATTGGGATGAATCTCATTCAGTCCTAATACACCCTGAGCGTTTATTAGCAGCCTCATGTATCGGCTTGTGCGCTTGTATTTTTGAGCATTGGATTAGCAGATTGTGTACACTTGCCCTGAAGGAGGCATTACTGTTGCTGAGGCGTATTATAGGAGTACTTTTAGTTACTTGGACATGCCTATTTACTCCAGCAGAGGGAAGCAGAGCATAAACATGCAGCTCCAACACCTTCCCGATAAAAATACTGTACTCCTAGAGATCCACACCTATTCTATCCACAGGCACATGTCATTGTTGACCAAACACCAAGGAAGAAATCTGAAGAAACTCATAGTTATTAAAGTAGAAATAGCGTTTTATCAGAGTTGGGTAATATATTGATGCCCAAATGCCATGTTAGTGTACATCTGTATTTAGCAGTGTCTGTTCAGGACCTTCTGTTGCTGTACTGTATTGAGATTTACTGAAGCAGCCTTTGACAGAGGTACAAACTGGAGTAGGAGCACAGCAGAATCAGAGTCACTTGGCTTCTCTGCTTTTTATTTATTTATTTATTTATTATTTGCCTAAGGATAGCGGGAAGTCTTGGGAGGTACTTAAACATGAGAGTTCAGTTGATGGTTAATATTTTACAAAAGATAAATCTAGATCCTCATCATATTATTTTTACCTTCGTTTACTGATACTGATTATACTAAATGTCTCATTAGGTAAACATGAGTAATAACAAAATGGGCTGCGACTTCATATCACAGGTATAATTTGTGAACTATAGTATCAGATAATTCTTGTCATTGTGTACTACACAGTGACAGGGTTGACTTGAAATTGTTATTTTTGTTGTTCCTGTGTGTAGTTCAGCCCTGTCTTGTAAAATTATAATAGAAATGCATATGCAAGCGTATGTGTTTCTCACTACAGAATTCTACAGTTGGTGTTTTAATCATATTCCAATATTCCACAGAGACTGGAAATTTCATACTGGTCAGGATCACCACACAAGGATTCTGTTCCTTTGAGGCTAAAAGGGGAGACTGCTAGCTTTCTTTCTTTCTTTCTTTCTTTCTTTCTTTCTTTCTTTCTTTCTTTCTTTCTTTCTTTCTTTCTTTCTTTCTTTCTTTTCAAAATGGCTTTAGGCTTTCGGGATCACATGCTAACTATAATGCCTTGTACTTCCTTTCACTATATAGGCATTACAGTTTCTAGAGTAACAATGCGAACACTTTCTAGTGCTAACTCTTCCATTCTGCACTTTTGTGCTATGCAGAAATATGAAATGTACATTTTATTAAGAAAATAATTTAGTAATCTGCCTACTTCTACAGATAAACGTTCCACTTGACAAGAATGGAAATTTGCTATACAGCAGACAGTTTACATTTTAGACTTAAATGTGTCAGAGTAAATCTTGTTTTTCCTACTTGCATGACGTGTACTTTGGGGGAGCTAGTCACGTGTATGGAGGAAGAAAGATTTGGCCAGCTGTGACATGCAAAGACTATATTCTCTCACAGTAGCACAGGCTACAAAAGCGCAATGATTACTGACAGTGTGATACCTTATTCTCAGTTAGCAAATCTTCACAAATTTTTTTGGTTGTCTTGGCTTCCATAAGATTATTTTACAAATGGTATTCAGGTGCAGACATTTCTCTTTCTGCTTATATGTTGTAGGTTAATACAAGCTGCTAAGAGTCATTCCTTTTCATTCATACTGACTTGGAGTTAGGTGAGCAAGGCACTGAGTGATAACATTCTGTTCATGGAAAGGCCTGCCTACTTTGGGAATTTCCATTGTGATCGGAGAAGTCTGTGACACTCAGCTTCATTTTAAAATCTATTTAAATAGTATTTTTGTGTATCTCTGCTTGCTGGAGCAAGTGTGCCAGCAACACAGGAGTCTGCAGTTAGTATTTCACACAGACAGCTTGCGGAAGTGAGCCAGGTACCGTAACATGGACAGAGATGAAGAAAACTACTACGGAAAACATGGTAACTTACCTACTTTCTTACGACAATTCATAAGCACCTGATCTAAATCTCATTTATTTCAGCTATATTATTTCAATTGACTTTAATGGGCTTGGATCCAGCTCCAAATGGTTTTCTATAACTTCTTTAATTATTATCAGTATTCTGGGTTTTTTCCAGCATGGCATTTGCAACTTTGTTTAGATTACAGATCAAAGGTAAACTTTATATATATATATTGCCCATTTTTTCTTTAGTTAAGTAATTTAGATTAGCTTTTTAAAATTATTGCAGTTATAAAGTGCAACAATTAAATTCATGTGCTGTTTGGAGTCAGAATTGGTAAATTAAATATCTTGTGAAATATTTCTTGTATGTTATTATAATTCAATGTACAAAAGTTTCATGTTATAAAGCAGCCTGTGAAATACATCTGTCTCATCTGCAAAGAGTGAATATCATCTCAGTTTTTAATCTTAGCAAAAAAATGACAGTCATTCTCCCGCACCACTGCTTTCTTCCTTATGCCTACCAAACTCCTAAAGCTTGGAATTTGCTTTCTAGATATGTTTGGGTTTTTATAGTGCAGGAAGTGGTTTGTTTTTACCAGGAGCTATGTAAAAAGAAATAACATAATTCCCACTTCACATCCAAAGAATCTTCTCCATTTTTAAAGAATGGTAGTAATTAAGTAGGGATTTTGATATCTAATTTAGAAAAAATAAGTGTGAAAACAAACAACATTTTTCTTTTTCTGTTGTTCCGTGAAACTATGATCACAGTTACTGTGTCATATATTTTGGTAAGAAGTGTGCCAGTGATGCTACAGACTACTTCTGTCAGTGAATTTTAGTGTATTTTTAACGTAGAATGTAGTTACCTTTTCTCATGTAAACTGCCATATTCCGTAATGGATTTATATCAAGAGCTGAGTGACACAGGAAGACAGTTTGAGCAGTGTTGCACTGCACTGTGTCATGATACACATACTGACTGCTGGAGTGGGGAACAGTTCTTGGAAGCATTCGCAGTACTGCAGTAATTTTACTGCTGTTAATGACTGTTACTATCTCTCAGAATCCTTCGTCTTGCCTGAAGGAGATGAGAGTCTCCATTTGAATCAGAGCTCGTTTTCTGGAGTGCTTTGTTTTTATTTTCTTGCCTATTGGTAGATACTAGTTTTCATTGTAGCAGTATTGTGAAGTTCACATGCATTTTCTTTGTACCCTTTCAGAAGCACACAGACATGACATAAGTAACAACACTTTAGCTATTACAGTGATAGATGCTCTGTTAATAATGATCTTATGGAAAAGAGGACACTTGTGGAAATACATTACATCTTGCCCAACTGGAATTATAAAACCGTTCTGCTTAATGGAGACATTCTGGAAGCTCAGGAGATTGCCCCTGTCAACAAGCTTTCTCAGTACAGCACAGACTGACTGGAGAAACATCTATAAGCACAATATAAGAGTATGGATTTTCTTCTGAAAGTCTATCATGTTTTTGAAAATACAACTTGTTGCTGTACCAAGGAGATCAGAAATCACTCCCTTCTATCTGGAAACTAATGCATAACGTGTGAGAAGGGATTAAAAAACAAACACATTAAAAAATATTTGAAGCATGCTAGATCTTAGCTGAGTGTAACCAGACAATTATAGAATGTGGGGTTGGATGGACTTCAGGAGATCCATTTGACTGTCTCTGTGCTGAGACATGGCACATTTTCCTATTCTCTTCCCAACAGGTATTTGTATAATCCATTCTTAAAAGCTTAGGGTGAGGAAAATTCAGAAGTATGCTTGGAAAACCTGTTGCAGTGTATAACTGCCCATGTGTTCTGAAAGGTTTCCTAATGCCTAATCTAAACCATTTTTGCTGTAAATGAAGTTAGCTTCTGTCTATGGTAGAGGAAACTGAGGACAACTGATCACTGTTGTTTTTATATGGTATTTGAAAACTATTGTTTTGTGCTCCTTCCCTTAATCACAGTCATTTAAGTTTGCATTCATTTACTGCTTTTTATAAACCTTACTGTCTTCTTTTTAATCAGTCCTTCTGCTCTCTCCAATTTGTCTGTATCTTCTGAAATTCTAGTGCTGTGATCTAGAAATAGTTTTTCAGCTGAGGTTTTGTGTGTCCCAGGCACAAGGAACAGCAACTTCACCAGTCATACTCACACTTCTTAAAGTATTATATTTGTTTTAGGAGCTTGGTAAGGTGGACCTGAACACCTCAGATGAAGAGCAAATAGAATCTTACTCTCTGCTGTGTTTATTGTACTGGTCTGTGTGTATTTCGATAAGGTTTTTCTGATATAAACCAAGAACAAAGTCTGGTATTTGGTTAATAAGTAAATTCTGCTTTTGAGAAATTGCTGGATCCTTCTTTAATTGAAGAAAATAAGTATTTTTTCTGTGGGCAGGGGAAAGCTTAGGCTGGTAACACTCTTTAATACTAGGTATATTCAGAAGAGAAGATCCTTAAGAAGGAAATGAGAAAGCGCTCTGAAACAGTAATTTGTATTGTAGCATTGACATTTGAATGAAGAAGTAATTTTTAATTGCACAAAGTTTGGTTCAGTAGATCTCCATGATTACTGAACTTAAAAAGTCTCATAACACCGAACAGCTAGCTTCAAAAGGAAAAATCCAAATCCTGGTCTGTTGAATGAAGGACTGCTTCTTTATCTTCATACAGTAGCTT
>NW_010304292.1:3222-26021 GCF_000700745.2 Antrostomus carolinensis | reverse complement strand
AAGTGAAATCATACTGTCATTCATCTTATTCAAGTCCACATTTGAAGCACAGATTGGTGGGTTACTTAATATAATTGGCTTATGTGTAGAGTGAATCTCTGCTAATGAGGATAGCCATGTGAAAAAAAGCCTGTTCGGCTTCCTACGCTGGGATATGTGGTGGGTGCATCCACTTGAGAATTAGGGAAGATATTTGAAACACGTGCTCTTCTGCCTGCTTTGTGGTGCTGTACCTTGTCTCTGGCTTTGGAGAAGCTAGTGCAGTTACACTGCCTGTGCAGGGTAGTGTAGAGCAAGGTCAGCGCTGAATTTTTGCAGTCTCCAGCCAATCTTTGTCATCTGATAAGCCCAATGCAAAAAGGGCAAACCTGCAACTCTATGTCTATAAAGCCCTGTACCCAGAGCAGTGGGAAGTAAGAATAACTTTGCAAGACTAAGTGTAACATTCAGTACAGACATGACTTCAAACTGTTCTTTTAGAGAAAAATCAGAAGGGCTTAGCCTGTGGCTCCAGAGGGGTAGGTTCACTCACTTGCTGCGAACACACTTAGCATGTGACTGTGAGTTGTAATCCTTGTCCCTCGAATATCAGCAACTTTCTACTGTGAACACTGTGCATAGGTGTAGTGGTAGGATGTACATTAAAGGTAATTTATCATGTGGTAAATGCAAGGCTCTCAAAGGTTTTAAGCTAGAAGAAAAATCTTTCATCTCATCTGCAAAAACTAGGTAATTGTATTGGTGAATTACTGATATTTGCTGCATTAAATTATTGTAACAGAACTGATTAAATGGGAATATATGGAAGATGTTCTTAAAAGACTGCTGTTAACACCCCTCTCTCTATAGATTTTATTTTAAATGAGGAAGTATTTTTATACTGTTTTATTTTAAATGCAGGTGAACCAAGGAAATTTGACCCAAAGTTCAGAGGACCCATTCATAACAGGTAAAAATCTTAACTCATTTTATTTAATTATTTTGATTTTGCAGTGAACAAGGGATAAAACATTTTGTCAACAAAACTTGTGAATTTCATTCTGCAATTCTTTTAAATCCAGAAGATAATACTTACTACCCTTGAGGATATGCAGTTACTGGGGGATATTTAACTGTGTGCTCTTAAGTTCTCTCAGTTTGAATGCCAGTTCTATATGCCTCATGCTGTCTAGAACCTGCTGTCCTACCTTGTGCTGATATGAGTTGGACTGTTTGAGGTGGTGTTATGTTCTGGTGTGCCATGGCCATGCGATGCAGTCTGTCTTGTTTCTGTACAGCACAGGACTGGAACCCTGGCACACTATTCTTCAGTTTGCAGCTGGTTTTCCTGCTTCCATAGTCACATCATCAGGAGACGCAGTTCTGATTTAGTTCTCTCCAGTGCACGGCCTGGGTGTGCACCACTGCATCTGCACTGTGGCTGGCCAGTGGGGTAAATCCCTCGCAGGGAATCCATAGGGCTTGAATGGTGAGAGCCGTGAAGTACTGCCTGTCAGCGATGGGGCTGGCTGCTGGAGTGACTCAGCCTTGAAACCCTTACTTGAGTGAACAGGTTTTGCATGCATGAAGAGTGTCACTGAAGTGAGCGAGACTACCTATGGTGCTGTGGACTGCAGAGTTGGATCCTAAAATACTGCAATGTAATGGTATTTTTGAGCACTGTTCTTGCCTATGCAAGATGTATTTCTTATTTTCCTTTCTGAAAGCTAATAATTTTAGAAATAAATGGAAATGTTTGTTTCGAGAGTTGATCCTAATTTGAGAAGTATCTTTATGATACTACCAGTGAGACTTCGTATGCACTGTATGAATTTAAGTGGTAGTTTAGGGATGTTAAGTGTTCATCTATGTGCATTACTACCACAAAATACTTGTAAAGCTTTATATACTGTATCCACCAAGTCAGTAAGCTTACAGGTTGAAGCAGTAGCTCTGCAATTTCTCAGCTCAAAATGATTTGTGGGTGTCGAGTGTGACTAAATGATCTCTGACCTTGTCAGCCAGGGGAAACTCTTCCTTTCTACAGACTTTCTCTCTCACCTCCAGGGTCTGGGATTCCTGAGGGCCAGTCTTAGCAGACCCCATATGATAAGCAGTGTTCTCAATTCCTATTCTCATAGTCGTATTTAAATTAATTCATCTTCCTTAGGGTTCAGTCTTAACAGTTCAGTCTCCTGAGTGATTTTGCTTTGCCTCATTAGCCTGAAACAAACTGAAAAAGCAAATTTGCCAAGACAAATCGCCTACTTAGTTTGAAAAAATTCATATAAAATCTGTTTTCAGTCAGTGCATGGCGGGGTAATTTCTGATTAGGTTTTAGTAATAAGCATGGGATTCCAATATCTCCTGTTTAGGAAGAGGCAATCCCCGTAATTCCAGTTCCTGAAGCTTTGGAAACTCACAGCATCTTCAGAGTATAACCTTGGATCTTTACAGAGTTATTTTAATTTATTCATTTAAGATGTTTTACATTATTTTCCTCTCTGTAGAGCCTTGTATTATGAGGTAATACTATGATCTCACTGAAAGTGAGCTACTTGAATTAACAATGATGTTAAATGGAGCCAGGGTTTAATCCATAGTATCTAGTAAAATAAGCAATTATTTTGTATGAAGAACATCTAGTCTGTATGAAATGTTTCAAAATTTTCTGAAGCCACCCAAAAGAGGAATTATGTACTTCTTATATACTTATAAAATATTTATATAACAGCACTGCTTGGCATCAGTGAGTTTTACTAGGCCATGTATGGAAGTCTGTGTTCTGGTAAAGTGTTGATGGGTACATTTTCATGGTGGCTCTGCAAAACTTCAAAAGGAAGCTTTAGCACAAATGGGTGTAACCTTTAATTGCATTTAGATATCATAAAATGAGACCTGTAAGAATTGGACTGGAAGAGGTTTTTGAGACTGTAGGAGTTGTAATAAAAGTATTTATGGTGCCATATTTCTCCTGAGGCATCTTGAATTAAGTATTGTACCTCTTAAAAATGGCTCTGATGGGTTGAGAGCCAAGCTGGAGCAGTGTCAGAACAGCTTCTCAACAGAGGCTGGGAAAATGAGCAGCATTGTTTTAGCGTTATGGCTTCTCCCTTAAGCAGTGATGCTTTCTTAGATTACCGTCATATTTACCTTGAATCCTGTACCACCTTGGCCTTACTAAAAAATTATTTAAGTGAGATGTTAAACCTGTGTCTCTCCAGAGGAGTGTGCAGGATTTTTCATTCCTTTTCCACACCTAGAAACACTTTTCAAGTTTTCCAACTTTTAAAAGATCTGCCATCTTTATCTCTCTGGTGGGTTGGCCTTGGCTGGGTGCCAGATGCCCACCAAAGCCCACTCTATCACTCCCCCTCCTCAGCTGAGCAGGGGGAGAAAAATGTAACGAAAGGCTTGTGTATCAAGATAAGAACAGGGAGATCACTCACCAGTAACTGGCACGGGCAAAACAGACTTGACTTGGGGGGAAAAAACCAAATTTTAATTTATTACCAATCAGATCAGAGGATAATGAGAAATAAAACCAAATCTTAAAACACCTCCCCCACCCCTCCCTTCTTTCCGGGCTTAACTTCTTTCCTGGTTTCCTCCTCCTCCCCCAGTGGCACAGGGGAACAGGGGATGGGGTTGGGGTCAGTTCATCACCTGTTGTTTCTGCCTCTCCTTCCTCCTCAGGGGGAGGACTCCTTCCCCCGCCCCAGCGTGGGGTCCCTCTCACGGGAGACAGTCCTCCACCAACTTCTCCAGCGTGAGTCCTTCCCATGACTGACAGTTCTTCACAAACTGCTCCAGCATGGGTCCATTCCATGGGGTGCAGTCCTTCAGGAAGGGACTGCTCCAGCGTGGGTCCCCCACGGGGTCACAAGTCCTGCCAGCAAACCTGCTCCAGCGTGGGCTTCTCTCTCCACGGGGCCACAGCTCCTGACAGGAGCCTGCTCCAGTGCAGGCTTCCTACGGGGCCACAGGCTCCTTCAGGCATCCACCTGCTCTGGCATGGGGTCCTCCACGGGCTACAGGTGGTCACCTGCTCCACCATGGACCTCCATGGGCTGCAGGGGGACAGCTGCCTCACCATGGTCTTCACCACAAGCTGCAGGGGAATCTCTGCTCCAGCACCTGGAGCACCTCCTCCCTCTCCTTCTTCCCTGACCTTGGTGTCTGTGGAGTTGTTTTCTGTTACATCTTCTCACTCTTCTCTCTCTAGCTGCAAAGTCTGCAGCTTTTTTTTTTTTTCTCTTCCTCTTTTTTTTCTTAATTCTGTTATCACAGAGGCGTTACTGATGCAGCGTCGGGTCCGTTCAGGGAGCCGGCTGGAATTGGCTGTGTCGGGTCGGACATGGGGGAAGCTTCTGGCAGCTTCTCACAGAAGCCACCCCATGTTCCCCCCCGCTACCAAAACCTTACCACGCAAACCCAATACAGTCTCCTTTATGATAAAGAATAGAGTTTCTCTGTGAGAGGAAATGTAGATTGGAAAACGGAAAGAATGATAGATGCTAAAAATGACTGTATGTCAGTTAGAGTTTGGATTCTAAGATTTCTTTTACTTGTGAGATTCAGCTTGGATCCTTGCATGGACTTGCAAGCAGAGTTGAACACTCATTTGATGAAGGTTGTCCTTTAACTTGAAGCATGCGTTAGTTTTCCCGGGGTGATTACTGCACTCTCGTCTGTCTTGGAAAAGCAGAACAGGATTTGGATCAGGTCAGAACAGCAACAGTTTTTTACTACAGCTGTAGGGACAGCCTGGAGCAGCACCGACAGGCGCTGTGGACGTGAACAGTTCATACACCTTTAGGTTATACAACCTGTTCTTCACCAAAGCTGTGTCAGATAAGCAGGATGTGGTAAATAGCAACAGTGATTGAAATCCTTCAGATAAGGAGGCTCTAGGCAGCACACCCTTTTACGAGTAATTCACTCCTTTGGTAATTACATCCTGGTGAGACCATTAGCTGTAACTGTTTCTTCACCAGTGAGGCCTTCAAAGGCCTGTGAGACTGTAACTATTTTGTTTCCACGCATCTTTAGAAACAAAGGCTTGTGAAGGAGAGAACTGCTCACCCCAGCTGGAGCCCTTGGAGTTGATGGTCTCCACAAGAGTATACTGACCTTCTCCTGCTCGCTTGGGAGTGTTGTACTTCATGTTAATTACACTCCGGGAACAACTCTGATCAAGGTCAGACACTGGAGGAGAATTAGGCTAGTGGTCCACATTGCCACTTGTCTGCCTGCATGAACTTAATATGCAGACCAATAAGGAGAGAACAGTAATTTAATTGAATACTCAGAGTTTACTCACTGGCTCAGTTTTCAGACCAGGGAGTGCTGTTCTTCGATTGCTTGTCTTTAAAAGAAGGTATGGCTCTCCACAATCTGTTGGGGGTTTTTTTGTCCTCTCTGTAGAGCATATTTTGGTTGCATTAAATGAAGTCAAGCAGCTGAGTCAGAATTTTGTGCAGATCAGAGGTCGTTGCTTATAGCCTTTTTTTTAATTTCACACTCTTATTTTTCCATTCATAAGCTATTTATAATACAGGTAAGTTGTGCTGAATCTTTCTTTCATCACATTCTTTGCAATATTTGATAGAAGCCTTAGGGACATGCTGAGGCAGATGTCCTGTACTAGCTTGTACTGTAAGTGATCTCATGGATTTAATGTAAGATACTGTTTGTTTTAAGAATATTTAAACCCATTTTATTGCTGTCTACAATGCAAAAGGCATACACATTTATTCGCTGATCTTGCTGTGAAAACAGGACCTTACACCTCAAATGTGATTTTATGGGTAAGACTCTTACTAATTAATAATACAGACATCTTATTCGGATAAGGTTAAAATTCCCTATGCCACTGGTGTTTTCAAAGGGTTGTATTAGACACCTTATTTTTAAAAAGTGTTTCTTTCTGTCCCTAGGCACTGTACAGACATTATTTGCTGTGTGATCTTCATAGTCGTCATTCTGGGTTACATTGCATTAGGAATTGTGGGTAAGTAAACACAGGTATAGTAGTGCCTTCTCATACACAGGGGAATCCACTTTGTGAATGCCAGAATTAAGTTGGGAGCCCCCAACACAAGAAAGACATGGACCTGTTAGAACAAGTCCAGAGGAGGGCAAGAAGATGATGCGAGGGCTGGAGCACCTCTGCTGTGAGGACAGGCTGAGACAGTTGGGGCTGTTCAGCCTGGAGAAGAGAATGCTCCAGGGAGATCTTCTAGCGGCCTCCCGGTACCTGAAGGGGGCCTACAAGAAAGCTGGGGAGGGAGTTTTTACAAAGGCAAGTAGTGACAGAACAAGGGGAAATGGCTTCAAACTGGAAGAGGATATGTTTAGATTAGATATGAGGAAGAAGTTCTTCACTGTGAGAGTGGTCAGACACTGGCCCAGGTTGCCCAGAGAAGCTGTGGCTGCTCCTCCCTGGAAGTGTTCAAGACCAGGTTGGATGAGGCTTTGAGCAACCTGGTCTAGTGGAAGGTGTCCCTGCTGCTGGCAGGGGGGTTAGAACGGGATGAGCTTTAAGGTCCCTTCCAATCCAAACCATTCTGTGATTCTGTGAAAACAGTTCAAAGTCTAGTCATTGGCTAGTTATGAAGGAAGCTTAGTCAGGTCTGCACACTACAGCTTAGAAATAATGCTGCTAATAGTGATAGCTGGTGTGTACTTGATACTCAAAAGGAAATAATGGTGCTGGTGAAAATGGCTTGGTGAAGAAATCCTGCACTGAAGTGGAGAAAAGGAGCTTAGAAGTTCAATATAAACCTCTCTTCCCATTCAGTATGGGCTATAGCATGGTTCATGCTAGTATATAATACATAAGTTGCCAGGTGCAGACCTAATAACTGAAAAATATGGCAAGTGCCAAGTGAGAGGTCAGGAAATGCTTTCATTTACAAAGTGAGAGTTTGTTTCCCTTCTTAGTGCAAGTGGAGTCCATTAGATTCAGCCACACCCGGTGTATTTCTGTCACATACCCAAGTAATCCCATTAATTTCAATGCCATTGTGGTTGTCTGTGAATGCTCAAATTTGTCTACATAGTTAGCTCCTCTTCTTTCTCTTTTAATAACCATTATTTTTTAAGACCCATTACATCATATTTTGGTTACAACACAGATATATATGCACTGAAGGTAAAAAGTGAACTGGTTTGCTTTCTTACTGATTCAGTCATAGCTTAGTTCTGTTTAGTTTGGTTTATATTTTAGTTTTTTGCTAGGAAATCTACAAATCGGTGCTCTTCAGTAGTGATCAACAAAAGTTGAATGGTACATTATAGGTGATACATTTTCATGCTATTCAGTTTCAACTATGAACTGTGTATGCTTGACTGAAATGTTAAAAGATATATGTATATTTGCAGCTTGGGTGCACGGTGACCCCAGGAAAGTGATTTATCCAACTGACAGCTATGGGCAGTTCTGTGGTCAGAAAGGTACCCTCAATGAGTGAGTACTAAATCCAGTCACATACCTCTATTACTTATGCTTATTACTTATTACTTGTGAATAAGATGTGAGGTTTCAAATCTCTCTGTCTGCTTAGGGAGTCTTGGGGAAAGTTGAAGAGATAGCAACACTCTTACTGTATTCCAGATAAAGTTCAGAAATTGATTAGTTGCTCAGTGCAAATCTAGACCCAAATTATTACTATAATGCAGTTGTTTCATCATTCAGAGAATATTTGTGATAAAGTATCAATATAACTTAAAGATTGCATCACTAATTGCATAGAAAGTGACTAGCTGGCACAGCTTCTAATTGACAGAGTTTGGATAGTTAATAACTCCTTGAGTAATTTGTCTGTACACCTTGGGATCAGAGTAGTCCTAAAGCATTGTAGCCTGGTTCTTAGTTTTTCTCAACATGCACCAAATGTTCTTTGTGTTTTGAATCTTGTGCTTGGAACAAGCATTCCCAGCAGTCTCACTGTGGAGTAGAAAAGAGAAACTAAAAACCAAGCCAACACTCAGCTCGTGCAAAAACCCATTTGCCCATTTGAACTCCAATGAATTCTGTGCGGTCAAATTAATTCCACCTTGTGTTCTCATGTGAGTCTCTCGACCTCTTTCTGTCTCCTTGTAATCCAGCCATTAATCTCCATGTAATCTCTTAAATATTTTTTTGCCTTCTACAGAGCACAACATAATAACGGAATACAAAACAATTTAATTATAAAGAATACAAACCAAGTTCTTGGTGGCTGTTTTCTTATGTTAACGTGTATGTTTAAACTTTCTTTTCTGCTGTCAGTTATCAACAAGTGGGCTAAGACGTAAGAAAGAAATAAAGGTTTTATTAATGGCTTTGAACTGCTCACAACTTATAAATACTTTCTAGAAACTATCGTTTATTCTATTGATTTGAAGAAATAACAACTAATTATAGTGAATTGTTTTTGCCAGGATGCATTTTTTGTTAAACAGGGCATAGTAGAACATACCTCAGTGAAAGCAACTTAGCCTTGTAAAATGTCAGACAGTTGAGCTAATAGCAGTTTTAAAGGGAACTTGAATGTCCAGTGATGCTATATAACGGCTTTGAAGGCATAGCCATATTCGGCAATTGGTGGGAGCCACGTGCTGGTGGAAGATCAGAGGATACGTCCTGGACTGGGGAATACAACGGAGAGACATGAGAGTAGGACTTTTGCCAGGTCCACAGATAGAAGAAAGGCAGCCTTGTTAGCCCAAGCACACGTTACTGTTCATACTGCCATCCTGCTCCCAAGGCAGAGTCCCTCCATGCTGCGTTTCCACAGTGGGGGTCAGTGGTGGCTCAAACACTGCTCACTGTGTTCTCTTGAACATCGTAGGTCATAGTGGGGCATGTGTGCCCTTATTTCTTATAGGGACATTGCATAGTCCTGGCATGGCTAGCGAACTTTGAAGTCTTGTGTAAAAAAACAGGACTACTGCCATACCATCTTCACTAGAGCTTCGTGCTAATTTTCTGTCATAGCAAAGATTAACAGCATATTTTGCTGTCTTCAAAACCCAGATGTTTAAATACAGGGATCTTGGGGTAATCAGTTTTCAACAAATCGGAACTGAGGTGGCAGGTGCCTCAAGGTCCCAAGTTCCAGAAGCTGTCAAGTGTGTGGATTCTGGGGTGCAAACCCCTCAGACTGTCCCTTATTTATATCAAAGGAGGTTTATCAGCCTTATTAGCAGATTATCATTCTGTTTCCTAGTCAGCTGCTTTCAGTTTCCAGCCATAAAAAGCTTTTGATTGATTTTGGTGCCACCTTCTGATCAACAAGAAATAGGCAGCTTTTGTAGTGTAGCGTGTGCTGATAGTAATTTTGCGTGCAAGACATACACACTATGTTCAATGTAAGCAAAGAGACCACAGTGTTTTTGCTGGGTTATTTTACAGACCTCGCATCTTGGAGGCAGGACTGTGTAACAGTGCCTAGGGTTGTTTCAGTTTAGAACCTTGCTGTGGAAAAAACTTCTCAAAATTAACATTCTTTGGAACAAATACCTCTAGACTCAGAGATGTCAGCATGGAACATTCAGGGTCTGCTTGGGATTTGTTTATTTGTCTTGTGTTTGCAATATATTCATTCACAATAATAGAATTTAAATATCAATGTATGCTATAAATTTTTGAATGGTAGGATGTATAAGCACCCATATTTATAACTTTAATTATCTTATATCCGCTTCCATAGGAACAAGACCATTTTGTTTTACTTTAACATTCTGAAATGTGCCAGCCCCGTAGTGTTAATAAACCTACAGTGCCCTACAACACAGGTGAGTGAAATACAGAGATAAAATATTTTCCCTGCCTCTTAGTCATAGTGCTTAAGAACTAGATATATCTTTGTTTAGGTTTAAAAATTACTGTTCATATCCTTCGAAATATGATTGTTTTATAGATGATGTGTAGTACATGGTCTCTGTAGCCTGTGATGGTCAGAAAAAAAAACAACAAAAACCACAGAAATGCACAAGATGGTGTATTTTGGATGAGAATTGACAAAAAAAAGTCTGCTTAGTTGAATACAGCGATTTGTTGCCTATGACAGGCAGCTATCCAGTAGTAAGTAATCATTGCATGCAGAAAATAATTTTGATTGACATCTAGGGTTTTTCAAACTAGACATGTTCAAGAAAATGTGCATATCCCCTGTGACAAGAGTATCTGGCTGTGATTAGAACCTATGGCAAAAGTGAAGATCTTGAAAGCTTGTTATTGCCTTATGCCACAGTTTGTACTCCCTGAACTGTGCTACAAATTCTCATGAAGCTGTGAAATAAACCCAGTCGCTGAACTTGAGTGGGTTAAAATTATCCTCCTGATCTTTTTTACATGAGACCATTCTACTGACCTGGTTTGTTGAGCAATTGCACAGCCAATTATATCAGTTCATTTTATGAGACAACAATTTATGGCATGGGGTAGATTAAAGGAATTGGGTGAAGGACTGCTCTGGTCCAACTTTGCTGCCAAAGTAATGGTACTGTGTAATTAAACTGTAGCTGACAGAGTGTGGTCTTGGACATCTCGACAACTTTCAGTGAAGTCCAGTATTAATTTGGATGAGGGTTGTTATATGGTAACCACTTTTCTGATTGCAAATGTTAATTGTCTGTTTATTTGACTGTCTTTTTAAAATGTGACAGAATGAGAGAAAATGGCTACAAGTTGCACCAGGGGGAGGTTTAGATTGGATATTAGGAAAAATTTGTTCATAGAAAGGGTAGTCAAACATTGGAACAGGCTGCCCAGGGAGGTGGTGGAGTCACCTTCCCTGGTGGGATTGAACAGACGGGCAGACGAGGTGCTCAGGGACATGGTTTAGAGATGGGATTGGCAGTGTTGGGTTAATGATTGGACTCGATGATCTTAAAGGTCTTTTCCAACCACTATGATTCTATGATTCTATTCTATGTTTCCCAATCCAACTTGCCCTTACTCCTGATCCCTGTCCTTGACAGATGTTTCTGACCTATCAGTTAGTGCAACTGTATGGAATATTTGACACAGCCGGAGAGATGGAAATCCCCAGCAAAGAAGAGCCAGAACCCTTTTAACATTGAACAGTTGCTGTCAGAATGAAAACTTTTTCTATCAGCAGCAGATTTGTTTCAGGATCCCCATCTGACCCCATGCAGACACTGACACTGTTACCCTGCAGTTTTTAGACTCTGTTACTGCAACAGTTCAGCCTGTTCAGAAATACTGAGGTCATTGTGTGGGATTTGACTGGTGCTGTGTCAAGCTGGCAGTGGTCATGAATCAAGTAAGGTGAAATAAATGTTGAAGGAGAGTTTGAGGGAGCAGAGTAGTTATTTTATTTTTAAACATACAACACCACCAAAACTGAGAATGTTTTTGAATACTGTTTGGTACTGCAGATGGTTAATTCTCTGGTCTTTTGTGAAAATGTTGAAGAAACGTTTGCTTGGTAATTCATCTTTTGAACTGCAGGCAGGGTCTTTCATTCCTGTTCCATTCATATCAAATAGCAGGAGAAAAAATCCCCAAGAGCTGGCATGGGAAGAGCTTCAGTTCTTGAGCAAGACTGTGGATTTGCAGACTGTGATTACGGCTCTCTGGATCCATAGACAGCACATTTCATTGCCTTTTTCATAGGTGGGAAACTGAGGTTTTATAGTAAAGTCTATACTTGTTAGTCCCCTGTTGTCCTGGCAAGGACAAAATTCCTCTTTCTTTGTTCCTTGGCCTGTGGCTAGTCCATAGGACTGTAGTACTCATTTAGAAAGACCCTCCTGCAGGATCTGTCCTGTTGTAAGGATGCGTATGAGATCTTTTACCAAAATTCCTTTAGGTGACTCATATATGGCAGAATGCCCTTGATGTGGCATAAAGTTTTGTGCATGATGTCCCTCTGGTACTTGGATAGCAGAGCTTTGCAAAGGGTATTCCAAAGCACAGCTTTGGAAACAGAGAACAACCTACTAGAAAAGGCTGAAACTTGCTAAAAAGATGGACTTCAAACTACCTCACAGTATTTAGGAACACTGAGGAGTCAGAACGGCAGTACACTTGCATAATTCCAGTGACCAGCAGAACCTTCAGAGTCTGCGTATCTGGGCAGCTGCTCCTCCATTACATAAATCTAAATCATAACTTCTGAGTAGATGCATTCATCAAACCCTAGTCCTCACGTGATTTCTCACATAAATCTGTTTTACAATGGCTATACCTTGAGTGGTGTGAATATCATTCCTGGCATCTGCGCCCCTCTTACTTTGTAACTAGGGGAGTTCATCATTAGTAGTAAAAAGTCACCTTTGAGTTATTTACACCTAACTTGACTTGAACAGTATCTGTGGAGATGTATTTGACTGAAGAGACTGTGTGGAAGAGTGGAACAATTTTAGCTGCATGTGACTTTTTAAAAATAAAATTCTCCTTATAAATGTAATGGAAATTACATGTATCCTGTGAAAGAAGCTACTGCACCACCTTGCTCGTATAGGCTGCTGCTGATGGAAGTAGAGGAGGACCCGACAGATTTTTCCTGGTGTTAAAAAAACAAAACAAAACAACTTTTTTTTCAACAAACTAGAAAGCTCTGCATATCTACTAGAATGTGTAGAACCTAAGAAGATACAGAGAGTGGCTTGATATGCTAGATATGAGGAGAGACTTTGAAAGTGTATTCTATCAAAGAATTTTAGAAGTGTTTATCTAGGGAATCAAAAGGAAAACGTAGGTCCCTTTCTAAATACTGCAGTAAACTTTTGTGAAGACGTTTCCATAAAACGCTGCACTTTTGTAGGTGGCCTTTTTCTTGCTTTTTAATTGCACTGACTTTCCTTACCCTTCTCTACCCCCAGTGTATCTTTACTCATTTTTTTTCTTTTGCAGCTTTGTGTCTCAAAGTGCCCAGACAGGTTTGCAACCTATATTGATGTTCAGGCTTCCTACAGATATAAACCAGATCAGTGGAATTACTTCAGGCAGTTCTGCAAACCTGGTTTTAACAATCCTCGCAAGGTGTGTGTGTGTCAGTAGATGATGCAATACATTTTTTTCTTTAAGCAATATGTAATATGCATTATTTTACTGAGGTACATCAAAGCTTTGAATTATTCTAATTTATATAAGGAGTTGTCCGATATATATGGTTTGACAGTGATTTATTCGGGGTGAAGGTCTTGTATGCACACCATATCCCCCACTCTTTAGATGATTACTGTTTGCTTAAAAGAATATCTGCAGCTACCCATGTAGTTGCAGTACTGTGGCACTCAGTATCCTTCAGTACTGAAGTACTCCACAGCAGTAGAGCAGAGTATCTCAAACCAGTTCTTAAGGCTCCTGATTCATCTATAGCTCCTTAGTAATTTGGCTAGGAAAATTAATCTGTCCTTCATGTAACTGATTTTGCACTCAAATGTACGGTGTTATTGCTCCCATCTTTAAAACGCCTTGCAATTCAGCTATATTAATTGTGTTAAATTCTTACTCTCCTTTAAGAGAAAAGGCGAAGGGAAGGCGAGGAACAATTGCCCAGTCACTTCTGGCTTAGGTGCTGATCCGAAATGAACAGCACTAAAAAAGGAAAAAAGAATAGTCTTTTCCCAAATCACAAGGACAGTTTGGCTTCTCACTTACATCACTAATATATCTTGCAGCTCCACCAGTTGGGTTTGGGGAGGAGGCTACAAAGCCAAATTTGGGGCATTTTGTCACATGAGGTGACAAACAAAAACCACGTAGTTATTCTGCTATGTTCAGCATTCCTGTTTTTCCCCTTTTTAGTCTGTTGCTCAAGTCCTACGTGATGAAGATTGTCCTTCGATGGTCATTCCAAGCAGGCCTTGTGAGTGGTTCTACTTATTATACACATCTTAGCAGATTATAAGCGTTCACATTAAAGCACAACTCCATTCTGAAAAGTGTTTTGTGGCAAGGTCACTAGGAGCTGTCTTGTTATCTGACAGTGTCATCCATTCAATTTTAAGCAGTATAAAGATTTATTATTATTTTTTCTAACTGCCATTCATGAACATTCAGTGTGTGAGTTCTTTCTTCTGAGTTCTTTCTTGCTCATGAATCATCACTGATAACAAAAGCTTTACAGCTCAAATTTTGCCTTCCAAAATACGTGAGCTAGCAACCCCATTGGCATAAAGTAAATGCCATGAATGTAGGAAGGATTATATGGCCAGCTGTTGAAGTTCAGATGATGCTTTAGCCCAGTTACAGTGCAGCTTGCTTTTCAGTTGCAGTGCTGTCTATGCAGGGCATACAGAGGAATTAAGGGGCCAAAAAATGTTTTTGTCACTAGATCAGCGGGTATTTCTGAATAGATAGCCACAGGTCTCAGGGCTCATCTCAGCTGCAGAAGTGTAATACCAGGAGTATCTGTCACTGACTCAGAAACTCATGCAAATAAGAAATAGTTGCTTATTTTTCCATTAATAATACAGACATCTTATTCGGATAAGGTTAAAATACCCTATGCCACTGGTGTTTTCAAAGGGTTGTATTAGACACCTTATTTTGTTGTATAGACACCTTATTTAAAATAGGCTTCATGTAAACCAGGGACAGGTTATAAAATAGAGAAAATATAGATGAAATTTTTAAAAATATTAAGAATTTGTATGAAAACTGATGTACTGACCCAAAAGACAGAAAATAATTTGCAAAGAAACTGTTTTTTTCTTTTAGACTATGACAAGGGGCAAAGATTACAGAGGGAGGAAGAGAGGCATGCCACTTAATTATTTCCTCAGAATAAATGATGGGGTAGACATTCTAGACTGAATATTGAACCCTGGCATTAGTATTTATTGGAACCTGTTAAGGAAAGCACGGAATTATTATATAAAGTTAAAGTACAGCTGTGTAGGAGGACTGACCTGCTCTTCCCGTTGGGATGAAAACCAAGACTTTTTGCAGCAAAGAGCAGAGCTACATAAATGAGTATGTAAACATCTCTCCTTTTCTCTCTCTTTTATAGTCTCCTCCTCCCTCTGTTTCTGTCTTATTTCCATTGCTTCCTCTCCAAGAACATCTAGTGATACTGGCTGGTACTGGAGCTCGTCTGGCATATGATGAACTGACACTTGCTGTTATGTATTGTTTTGGGTGCTAATACCATTCATGACCAGTCATGTTGAGTCTGTCCCTGAGGGATGGTTTGGTTATTACCATGAAATGACATATTTGAGAAGCTGCAGTTTTTGTAAGCTGCCCAGATACTGACAGAGAGTAAGTTCTGCCTTTATTACAAATTCTTAAACTGCTACAGATACTACTGTTATTCAGAAGCACCTAGAAGGTCCATTTGAAGGCTGTGATCCCACCATGCCCGAGGTTGGACAAAAAGTGCCAGAGCATAAAAATCATAATCTTCAATACAATGGCTCTTCCAAGATTTGTCAAAACCAACTTACCGTTAGATAATCAGTTGAAAAACAGTTGACTATGAATCTGAAATGTCTAAATATGTTACAGAAGACAAACAATAAAAGTGGAGCTCAACCTGAAGTGTAATATGTATGCTTTGTTTTGATATTTTGAATAGTCCTTAAGAGATGCTTCCCAGACTTCTCCACGAAGAATGGTGTGCTAACCGTGGCAAATCAAACTACGTTCAAAGATGGAAGAGGGAAAACAAGAAATGTAACTGATCTCAGGGAAGCTGCAAAGTAGGTTTTACCCTTCTTAAGTGCTCATTTGTTGGATTCTGAGATTGTGAAGTAATTTAGGAATTGAAAAAAGTAATCAGAATCTGTTATAGCAAATGGCTGAGGGTACCCAGGCAAGACTTGCTAGTAAATGGTCTCTCTGTGCATGGGCACTCACAAAGTTCCAGTAAGGAAAACCAGCACTGTGGTATGCAGAAATGAGCCAGGAGCCAGAACTTTTAGTCTGTTTGTCTCAGAGTGACTGTCAGTTTTTAAATCCTTCTTGTTGTTTTTCCTAGGAAAAATTAGTATTAAAGAAAGCTAAAGGAGGTTCAAAATTAAATCCTTGTGCTACAGGACTGAAAGGCCAGCAATGGCCTTGGCTGTTCCTTCCTATGATGGCCTTTCCACTAACATGGACTGTTCTAGTACTTCGGGCATCTCACCTCGTCAGAGTGCTCCTGTCTTTAGTACACGTCTAAAGGTCAAAAAGCAATGTAGTGGGCTCTGATGTATGACAACACCTCCCTTGCAGATGGACAGCAAGCATCTCCAATCCTGGGCATCAACCAGGATGAGAGAAAACTGCTGCAATAGCCTCACTTTTCCAGCTGCTCTCAGTCCTCAGCCTGTCTGGAGCACAGGAGAACCTTTTCTTACCTCTGGATCCAAGGCTGCCACGTTCTAGCACCTTACCAACACTGAGAACACCTGTACCTTGTTAAGACTACATTGTCTGTTCTTTAACAAGAAGAGTCTGGAGTCACAACTGTTTGGCTCTTGGTACATTGTAGATCTTAATGGTATACGCTTTTATTTTGACAAAATAAGCAATTGTATCTCTAGGTAGTACTCATAAAGCATTTTTAATAAAGCTTCTTCAGGAGCTGTATAGACATTTTTACACAGGTTTTTTCCTTTGGTGTAACTGTGATGTTATCTTGGTTACAGAACTGGAGCTGGAGGATAGTAATATACTGTTATCACTAGCAAAGATATTTCAAATTCTTTCACTGAGCCTATTTGTTGTTTAAATAAATTCTGCTTTTCTACCTAAAGCAACCTTTTCTTTGGTTTGTCTTTTCTCAGTGGCATCAATAATGTCCTGGATGCAAGATCAGTTGGAATGAAAATTTTTGAAGACTATGCCATTTCTTGGTATTGGATTTTAATGTAAGATTGTCATGGGTATTTTTAATTTTTACAAACTTACTTTGGAGCATGCAGGGAATTAAAAAGTATATAATGTATGAGTTTGTTACCAATCCAATCCTACTTTTAAACTCAAGGAGCAACTCTAATTTCCTTTCACCACATGATAATAATGTTGTTATGGTTCTGTGCGTGAGGTAAGGATAGTACAGCATACATACATAGAGTGTCAGGAGATCTGGAGTAGCTTTTTAATATCCTACCAGGCAGAAAAACAGGACATGCTGTCTTCTGTTGCAGGAGTGGTCTATGTGGTAATTCCAAAACTGAAAAATCTAATTAAGAGACTTTCAAACAAATTGCAGTTGCTAAGTGTCATTAGTGTATACATATAAAACACAACGTCTAAATTCATACTAGCAATATATAGTTAAATCCATTGTAATCCATAAATCCAATATAAATCCCTAAATCCAATGCAGCAGGCAAAGCAACATCAAGAACAAAAAGTATTGAACTGTATTGTTAACTTTATCTTGCAATTAATACTCACTAATCACCAATGAGTAAAAATGCAGCACTGAAACAAAAGAAGTACCTATTTTGCTGAGGTAAATATGTAAATATATGTGCATTCTTAGACCATTAATGCTGTTTTTGATGGACCAGGGTGTTGATCAATTTAAACAGGACAAGAAGTCTTTACCAGGTGAGAGCCTGTAACATGCACATATTAAGCATACATTATTCAAGCCTGAATGCAAATCCACAAAAATAAATACATAAACTTTAGATAATAAACTTAATATGGAGAATTAGTCGGTTCAGAAACATAGGTTGTCAGCTTTTAAAGGTGTTGCATCACTAGTGGGAGGACAGCTTCTTCATAGTCTGGTACTGTGCTCACAATAGTCAGTGGCAAGAAATACTGGTATTCAGCAAGCTCGGTTGTCTCCATATCTCTTATTGAAATCAGGCTTATAGTGCAGATTCTTTCAAAGGAGGTATCACTGAACAACGAGGCTGGAGAGAGAATTGACCTTTTTTTTTTAAACAGAAATTCTAATTACTGAAGCCAGTTTCCACCTTTTCAAATACGATATTTTTATAAGGAATTGTTACTACTTTAGAAGTAGTTGGATAGAATTTTCTTCACACTTTTCACCAAATGGTAGCATACATCAAACAGTTTTTCGACAAACATATTTAAGTGCCAGAGTTTGGGTCATGACAATGAAGGTTTAAGGGAACCAGTTATTGAGGACAGTTGTTACTGTGTACTCAGTTTTGGTGTCACCAGGACTTGTGTATATCTAAAGGTAACTTACCTTTTTCAAGAATAGAGTCATAAGCTCCAAAACTACAGCTGTTTTTTGAGGAATACATTCTGAATTTCAGACAAACCATTCAGAAAGGGAAAATACATCAAGGTAGGAAGCCTCTAAAGGGCTAGGACATAAGACCAGCTTACAAAGGTTTAGCTAAATAAGCTGATATTTTTCTTGTCCCTCTGCCCATCTGGTTTAGTTTGCCCAAAACATCTGGTTTTCATTGTTTATGATCAGGCTGACTAATTATTTATCTTTGGTAACTGGCTAAATAAACTGTGAATGTTCAGAAGAGAAGTTACTGAACATGGGCAAGAAGGTTTAAAATTTTTTTGAGTCTGTATTAATAAAAAATTCTAATATAACACCTACTAAAAATTCTGAGAAATTAAATGTTCTGTGATGCACCTGAGATGGATGTTGTTGAATGGGATTATTATTCATATTGCTTTAGAAGGCCTTGCTGAGTAAAAAGGCCTTTTGCAGTCATTTTTTCCTTTCTAGGAGTGAAATGAAAACAAGTATTTCCTTACCACAGTCTTGATAAAGAGAAGACACTCTGTAGATGTCTTTCCTAGGGGCTTCGTTGATAGCTCTTCTCTTTTTTACACATCAGAATGCCCTGATCATTTACTCTTCTGATGAGTGGAAAGTGTCACTGATTTTCCTCCTAAATTTGATTTTTTTTTTTTCTGGGAAGGTTCCTGGAATGTTACTTGACTAACATTGTTTCTTTGCAAGTAGGGATTTTTAATGGAGGACATAAAACAGCAACCACCCCACACATAGGTATTCCTCCAATTTAACTTTCTGTCCTATAGACTAGACTATGGCCTGGAAAAGGCAGTGAGTTTTTCAGCTGGTGTAAGTGACCAAAAAAGCATCTACTAGTCCCATTCAGACAATCTGAGAACCTAGTGTACACACACATTTCTGACTCCGCCCTGTGAGCCATCATATATAAGCTATTTGTTTCTAATAGCAGATAATAGCCACGAGGATGTATTTCATAAGGAAGACTTTAAAGTACATTTTTACAAGTCATTCTGTTATGTGAGATGAAGTGACCCTCATTTGCAGTAACAGGCATGCAAGAAAGTGAAGTTTCTCACCATTGTTTTCCCTGTGTTTCTGTTTCTTGTCTCTCTAGTGGGCTGTTCATTGCAATGATTGTGAGTCTGCTCTTCCTTGTGTTACTGAGGTTCACAGCTGGGGTTCTCTTCTGGATTTTCATCTTTGGTGTGATTGGAATTATAGGTTATGGTAAGGAAAATCAGTAATTACATCAATTAAATGGTACAATTGGGAGAATTACTGCCTAGTTTTACACACAGTTAAGTGAGAAGGGCTTAAATGGCAGCAAAATTTAGTAAGAATCCAGATGTACTGGTACTTAGCACCAGATGTAGTAACCTGAATTATCAATTTACAGTATGCTTAGTCTGTATTGACTTGTACTGATATTTCTTGTCTGTTTGTGTAATGTTATAATGGGCTAATCTCACAGTAATACATTTTTGGCTTTTGCTTACATGACATGCTGAGGACAAAACACTTAGCTTGTAGAAGATTTTTTTTTTAAAACCTTGTATTTTCACTCATCATAAACACTCACTTATGTTGATTGTTTTTTAAAAGGCATCTGGCATTGTTACTGGGAGTACGATCATCTTAAAGGAATACCTGGATCTGACCTCACTGTTTACGATATTGGATTCCAGACAGACTTTAGAGTGTACCTGCAACTGAGGCAAACATGGTTAGCATTTAGTAAGTGCCTTTTAAACTTGGTATCTGTTAATGGCTATTCAGGAGAATCAATCACTACCTTGCTACAGTTTCTGCCTTGTTAAATCTCCTCTACTTAAGGTCGCTCAGCGAAGTAAGGAGAATTATCTTTCTTTGTATTGTGCAAAAATCTACTTTTTTGCAAGGAGACACTAGTATATATCTAGAGGTCAGTGTCACTTTCAGATGAGTAAATTGAGGTTCTCAGGAATTAAATTACTTTTCCAAAGTTACCCAGCAAAGCAGTTAAATATCATGAAGAAAACTTAGGCCCTCTTAGTCCTAGTCTAGAACCCATCATGTACTGACATTGCTTTCCTTTTTCACAATGTTTGGGACAAGCTACCTTAACAGAGCTGAACTGGAATGAGACCAGCTTTAAAGAAACCTGATTATCTACTCCTTTATGGGGGACCATATCAGAAATAGGTGCTGAGCTGTGTGTAACGAAAACTTTGCTGTGAACAAAGTCTTTGGCTCTGAGCACCACAGTGATCACTCAACACTTGCAGTTCCGATGGCTAGGGGTACTGATAATACTTGGAATCACAATTTAACATAATCTGTAACTATCTGGGTCTGGATTCTGAGACTATTTCTAAACTTTCTATTTCCCATATCCCTTTGCAAACCTCCAGACAAGCCAAGGCTTGGGGATACTATCCCTTCTGCCTTCTCTCCCTCCACAAAGCTTCTTGGTTTCAGCTGCAGGAGACAGGGTCTGCTGTGTGCAATCATCCACAACTGCTGTGTCTAACCATCTGAAGCACCCAGAATTAGTGGATATGTCTCAGAAGAGATGTGCTTCAGGCATGAAAGATTCTGTCTTCTCTAGATAAAGTCCAGAGAATTTTTTTACTTTCTACTGCAAAAGTAGGTTTAGAACTGACAAAAATAGAAATCAGACTAAAGCAGACTGTTTAAAACAGATCTTGGTTATGATTTAAATACTGCTCATAACTAAAAGAGGAGATGTTCTGGGACACGGTGCTCATTGCTCTCTGACCTCAGAGCAAGTTCGTGTGATTCTTTGCCTTTTTTTTTTTTTTTTTTTTTACTCAGATGATGTGAAAGGAGCTCATGCCAGGTTAATACTCAAACAAACCTATTGATTTAAGTATATTTAAATGTTAGAGTAATATATATCACAAAAAGGCACTTTTAATGAAAAAGTTTGCTCCTCATCTCCTTTTTATTTATTTTATTGTATCTAAATTCTACAAATTAGCAGCATTAGAGTATAAACATGCAAAACGCTTGTTTATGAAAAGTAAAATTTTGTTAAGAGTGAACTGTATCTAAGGCCAAACACTACAGTCACATTTAAGTAAATTATTATCTTTGCCTGAGAATTATATGTTCAGTTTTTCTTCTAAAATGATAGATGTTGATATCAGGGCCCTGCACATTCTGACTAACTCTCTGCATGTAGAATTTCCCTTTACAGTGGAACTTACAAAACTGTGAAAATGGGCTTGAAGGTTGGCAGGTGCAGTGAGAGAAAGAGAGAACTGCTCTAGCAGAGAATTTTAAGGGGTTCATGAACAATAGTGTAAAATACAAGGGGGGCGGGGGGGAGGGAACCCAATTTGCAGAGGCAGCATATTGGTTCAATTCTTGATAAATCTAACTTTGTTTGTTTACAGTGATAATACTTTGTGTTGTTGAGGTCATAATCATACTGATGCTGATCTTTCTAAGGAATCGGATCCGGATTGCTATTGCACTGTTAAAGGAAGGTAGTAGGTATGTTTTGTCTGATTTTAATGTATTTGGAACTTCATTAAATGTTCTCTGGAGTACAGTCTTTTTGAGCTTCATCTTGCACTACTAAGGGCAGAAAGTTTGGGTTTAAAGTACAACACTGGATTTGTTGAGCAAATACAAAAAAATACTACAAACAGGTAGTATAAGGAATGCCAGTTCTTTGATAATGAGGTTGTGCTTATAAGAGCTTTCTCTTTTTCAGTAAGACATTTGTTATCTCTCAGCTCCCTGCCTTAAGAGTCCATATACTGTTACTGTGGTACCATGTATCCTCAGTGCAAGAAGGTGTATCAGCAGAAAGGTGAAGTGTGGTACGCTGTTAATAGGAGCCTGAGACCTACAGCTGTCAACTTTGCCCTCTCATTGGATTGTCTCCAGAGTGACATGCTAGTGGTGGAGGGTTGGTGTTGGTCTGACCGTAACTTTTATTTAGGCTGGATTCTTCTGGCTCAAATCAAACTTTTGTGTGGATATGCATAAATCTGCCAAGAGAAGAGGAGAGTTCCATGACCAGACATTGTAATATGGTGCAATCCAAGAATCTTTTTTTCAGCTCTGAGTAAAGAAGAAAGCAGAACAGAAAATGAGAATTGAAGGCCTAGGAGACCTCTTCATTTTGTGTTTGCAGAAATCTGCAGAGACTTTGTTCACAGTGGATCCTGTTTTTCACAGTGCCAATGCTTAGTTCTTTTTTTATTTATTTATTTTTTAATGGGAATATAACAAAGGAGAAATGGATTTAAAACATCAGGACCTCGGATTTCATTGGAAATAGGCTAAGTTCTCATAGACCTTGGATGTAGAGCTCTGTTGTTAAAGCGCATAGAGTTAGCTCTGAGTTTATCTGTGTGCACGTGCTTGTAGTTTTCTGCCATTTCCATTGAGATTGTGGTTCTCAGGAATCAGGATTTGGGATTTTTGTAATAGGATTAAGAAATATTGAAGTTCTGCGTTCAGCCAGGTATGTGTTTCCTGTCTTATGATACTGTGTAATTAGAGCACAGCAGTTAATTTTGGCAGCACTAAATTATACACTTTAATTACTGTTCATTAAAATCCAGGAACAGTTTGAACACTGCAACACTTTTGTTCAGAACATTGACATGTAGAAGGATTTCAGAAAGTTCATGAACTTCCTGC
>NW_010304292.1:0-3177 GCF_000700745.2 Antrostomus carolinensis | reverse complement strand
TAATAATGTTCTGTAGTTTTTCAGCAGCATGGAAAGGTCACTTGAGGGTAAGGCTTTTACTCTCATGCATAATGAGAGGTGAAGTATTTCATGAGGTGAAATACTGTATGTAATTACTGTAAACCCAACAGACCACGCCCTGTATTCAAGAAGATGAAAAATAAGCTGCTGATGACTGGAAAGCAAATTACATTTTTCAATACCTTTTAACTATTCTTTCAAAAATATTACAATTATAATGCTAATAATTGACTTGAAATCCAAAGTTAGAAACAATTAACAGTTGTTTCTCTGCTGGAGTAACTGTCCGTGGTCTAAGAGGCCTACCATTAACTGCTAAACACTGCTAATAGGTAGTGATTATTTTTCAGGCAGCATAAGGCTGTGTCCTACTGTGTGACTCTTAATGGACTTTTACATCTCTAGACTCAGGCAGAAGTTGACGTGTTGCCCTTAACCTCTTGATTGCACATGACAATTCCCTTGCATTTTCCCCAGCATTTGCTAGTTTAGTAGCAGGAACTGAGTAAATTCGTCTCCTTTTACATTCTGGAAACATTCTGCCTCCTATAAAACAAATATAATCAGAAGCGCCACAAGTCATAGGAGAAATACTATAGGAAATAATAAGAGACAAAAAGGCATGCAAGGAGGGTCACATAGTCACAAAGAGGTGTTAGCATGTCCTGGCATTACAAAGACAAGTTGAATGTCCCTGCCTCAAAATAGTTATTACTTAAGGCAGGAAAGGGGCTGGGAACAGAGTCCTCAGATGCAAAGTAGTGAGAGGTAATTTCAGGTGTGTAGGAGCTGAAGGAAGAACATAACAGCTGAACAGAGTGGGACAAGGAAATAACAGGTAATGTCTGCAGTGGTCAGCAAGGAGATGTGATTGAAATGGGCTTGTGACCTGGAGAGGGCTGGATCTGTGAAGCAGTAGTGGAGAAGGAGAAAGTACAAGACAGGCTTGAACATGGCAAACTGATGAAGTTGACTGTAGAGCTGCTGATAAAAGTGGAGTGTTAGAAATGACAAAGTGAAGATATGAAGACATTTGAAGAAAGAACGTGCAGTATTCTGAGATCACAGCACTAGATTATGCTACCACCATCAACAAGTAGCTCAAAGTAAAAAGGATGATGGTGCCAGAATAGAACTGATAAAAACTGTGTTTCTTAAAATGTTGTAGCTTGCCGATAAGTTTTGTTTCTTTCTTAGGGCTATTGGCTATATAATGTCTACATTGTTCTACCCAATCATCACCTTCATACTCATTGCAATCTGTATTTCCTACTGGGCTGTGACAGCTGTGTATCCTTCTGTCTGTGTCCCTTTCTGGAGGAACAGTCTTCTGGTGTGCAAGACCTGATAATTCTTTGCTATTTCACCTTAACCAAACCAGCGTTAAGAGGGGTATTTGATCACTTAGCACTTGCTGCACTGATGCACTTTTCCTCACTGCACATTTGCATGTGATGTACAAATCAGACAGTGAATTTAATTTCATTAAAAAGAACTGGACTAAAATTCATGCCAAGGCAGAGAGATCATACAAGGCCTTGTGTACTACATAAGGTTGACTTTGAGGGGTAAAGAAAGGCTCTCAGCAAAGAGTGAATATGGCCTTTAATGTGCTGCATGCTCTATAGACCTGATATTCATGATCTCTGAGTTAGCTGGGGGTGGGGTGGGCTCCAGCTGTCTTTTGTTCAGAAAAGTATAGGAAAGGAGTGAGAAAGCTTGCAGTACACTGAGTCCTCTCTAAATTGCATAACAGCAACCACTGTCTGTTCATGGAACAGCAAGGGTTTGGCAAGGTGTCAGAAAGGGGAAGATTACTTTTTGAAAACAAATTGTTCTTTCACATGTTCTTTCACAATAAATTAAGATTGTCATGTTCTGTTCATGACAATCTTAATTTATCCTTTTGCTCTGTGTCTCCTTCTGCCAAAATACAAACTGTCAAAGAACTGCTGCATAACCTGCCTTATCAAAGGTAGATGTGCAGGAGAGACTGAGTCAACTTTCAAGGTTATTCCGCTTGCCCATTGTGATCACGGGTTATTACAGCTCCAGGATGGAGTTTGCCTTAGTTCTCTAAGGAATTAGAGTATTCAGTCTTCTCTGTCAAGCCTTCATATGCATCTCTGCATAGCAAGAACAGTTTTTCTATTATCTGCACAAGTTCTTTAGAGCTATTGGTTACCCACTGCAGAATCCTAAGTTGCTCAAAGCCTACAGTTCTGTGATTCCTCCTTAAAATATTTCATTCAGTTTTCTGGCTACATCAGGAGAACCTGTGTATAAAGTAATGGCTAATCAAACACTGTGCAAGTATGCAAACCTGACTTGTGACCCAGAGGTAAGTGTAACAAATATTTATCTATAGTGAGAGCTATGCTAATTGCATTTCTTAATCACCATTAAATGTAATGCTAGTAGAAAATGTGCATATTTTAAGTAATGATTCCTCATGTTAAATTTCAAAATAGCGCTTTGTGTTCAATAACACTTTTTTGTTCAAAGCAATTACAGACATGAACTAATTTTTCTACTAAACTATCCTGTGAGGTAGGTAAATAATAACCATTCTAATTTAGGGGGTGAGAAAGGAAGACCCAGAAATACAGGTTTATTTGGAATGGTGTTATTGAATTAATGAGGATGCTATTCTTTGGTCCTCAAAAGGCAATGGAAGACTTTGAAAGCTGTGTCTCAAACTTGCCCAAGGACCAGACATGTTTTGAAGCAGAGGCTTAGCTTCATTTGGCACAACAATGACCTTTATGAAGATCCAAAAATATCCTGTCTTTTTAAAAATTTTGTCTTTAGTCAAATGTTTTTACTTGACTGTGGGGTTGAATTTAAGTTTTTTTTTTTTTTAAATAGAAATATTTATCAAGTGTTGTATTGGAGTTATTTTCGGGTTTGAATTTAGGATTTAGAATAGTTTTGGTTGGAAAAGACCTTTAAGGTCATCAAGTCCAACTATTAACCTAGCACTGCCAAGTCCACCTCTAAACCATGTCCTTAAGCACCACATTTATAGGTCTTTTAAATACCTCCAGGGATGGTGACTTAAGCACTTTCTCTGGGCAGCCTGTTCCAGTGCTTGACAACCATTTCAGTGAATAAATTTTTACTACTATCCAATCTAAACCTCCCCTGGAACAACTT